>NW_022196904.1:51190370-51268219 GCF_008632895.1 Mastomys coucha | reverse complement strand
GGGTCCCCAGTGAAGGAGTTAGAGAAAGGACCAATGGAGCTGAGGGGTTTGCAGCCTCTTAGGACAAAAAACAATATGAACTAACTAGTACCCTCATAGCTTCCAGGGTCTCAACCACCAACCAAGGACTGCACATGGAGGGGTCTGATTGTTCTGGCAGCATGTATATAGTAGAGGATTACAATTTGATCATCAATAGGAGGAGAGGACCTCGGCCCTGTGAAGTTTCTGTGCACCAGTGTAGGGGAATGCCAGGGCCAGTAAGTGGGAGAGGGTGGGGTGGCAGGCATGGGGAGGCAACAGGGGTTTGTTTTTGTTGTTTTTGTTTGTTTCTTTGTTTTTTTGGAGGGGAAACTGAGGATGGAGAAATTTACATGTAAATAAAGAAAATATCTAATAAAAACAAGTGTCTGCAGAGCAGCATATTGAGTAATTTAGGTATAGTATACTAGCATAGCTGAAGCATATGGTAAATATATTTATTCATTTATTTATTCACTTTACTTCTTGAAGAAAGCTTGAAGAAAGTTTCTTTCCCCCCTGGTAAATATGTGTATGCGTATACACATTTTATATATAGATATAAAACATTTTTGTGGGGAGGATTTCAAGACAGGTTTCTCTGTGTAGCCCTGGCTGTCCTGGAACTCACTCTGTGGACCAGGCTGGCCTCGATTTCTGAAATCTTCCTGCCTCTGCCTCCCAAGTGCTGGGTTTAAAGGAGTGTGTCACCAATATCTGGCCACATATATCTTTTTGATAAAAGTCCCAGTTAGTTCCTGGTCTGTGAGTCTCTGGATTATAGTCAGACTATCTCCCCAGATCGGTGCCTAACCCAGTTGTCATCAGACAGGCTACTTCTACCAGCTAATGGGAGAAGAAGAAAAGAAAAAAACCATCATCACGAACTTGGGAAAACCTGTGGAAGTGTGTGAGTGTATGGTACATTATCTAAAAAAATCACATGAGCAGGGCTGATAGAAGCTCAAGGCACAGAGTAGCAATCATGGAGCTAATACATATCTATGCTAGGTTCTTTGCATGCATAGTGTAGTTGTTTAGCTACAGTTTTATGATATTCCTAAAAGTAGCAGTTCAGATATGTCTTATTCTTAGAACAATTTTGTTCCTACTATGTTGTCTCATCCAGCCTTAATATGGGGGCTTATGTCTAGTCTTACTGATCCTCATTTTACTGGGTTCAATTGATATCTATTGGATGCCTGAATTTTTCTGAATTAAAATGAAGAAGCAGAGTTTTGCTGTAGCGGGGAGTTTTGAGGAACATGGAGGAGTGGAAGAAAGGTAGATATAGTTGGGATGACTTGTAAGAGAGAAGAATAAATTAAACCATAACAAAATTTAAAAAGAAGGCAAGGAGGAAATTCCAGCATCAGCATCACATATTTCTCATCTACTACTTGTAATTGCTCAAGAGCAAAATCACACCAATTTATATGTAAAGAAGCCATTGCTCTTTACATGGAAGCTTAAAGACAGACTTAGTTTAGCAGAAGTAATTTTATTATTTTAATTTTATTTTAAAAATTAAAACAGCAATTGCATCATTTCAGTCCTAACTTCATCCCCCACCAAATCTTTCCATTCCCATCCCCCCTGTCACACTAATTACATCTACTTAAAAGTATATTTGTGAGTGTGTACAAGAGAGGGAGACAGAGACAGAAAAAGAGAGAGATGTACTTATTAATTTATACTTAAATATCATCTTAGAATTAATTATAACTATATATGTTTTTAAGCATCCTATGTCAGTTGGATTACCTGTCAAGCAGCACATCTGCAAAGAATACTTACTCTGTTTAAATTAGGCATCAATATTTGCCTGTAGTCCTCCATCTAAGCTTGAGATATATGGAGATGTTTTTCTCTCCTTTGTCATGGTGTTGTCATTTCTGCATTTTTTTACTATGGGCAGCATGTTAAGAATTGTGTCCCCTGGGCTCAACCATTAAAGGCTAGGCTCACAACCAAAAATATAAGAGTTGAGTCCCCAAATACATGCCAAATATTATAGAACTTATATCATTGGACAGGCTTTGTTCATTAGCCTCTTGAATTTTTCTTCTATTCTCTGAATGTTCTCTGAGCTGTGGTATAGCAATGTGTTGACACCAATCAGTTAATTTTTCTCTGAAATTTTTGACATAACTAATCCATATAAAATGTTCATTGAGTAGTGGTTAGATCAATGCTTACCCATGGAAAATAGTTTACAAGTGTTTTTGAGAAATATGCTGCTTTAGAAATACTACACTTTAAAATTTTTTTTATTATATAAGCCATGACCCTCCCATGCATGGACAGGTTTCTACATTTACTGTGGCAGTCATAAATATTTTGTGGTTCTTATGTTGATTTAAATAGCTGCATCATCACATTTTATTAAATATTATCCCAATAATACATAGTGGAATTATCTTCACCTTGTTGACATTGTGGCTCACTGACTTTTCAACGGGACAGGAATATTGAAGGTTTTTCTCCATTTAAAACATGTATAGCATCTTTGGATGTTAAATGAGTGAATGCTCATATAGCAGGTATCCAAGTCATTTTCAATTAAAATCCTTCAAATAGGATGTCAAAAGTGTGTACTCTATTCAGAAATTGTTTCTGACTTTAAGATAATGAAGACAACAAAATATTTGTTCAGTGCACTATATTATTTTACAAAATTCTTGTAGTCCTATTACCATCATCCACTTACAACTGAGGCTTTGCATATTAGGAAAAAGAGATTTTTAGATTATTCTACTGTTATAGTACATTACATTAAATATTAACATAAGATATTTTAGGTTATTTACCCATACATGCACATAAACTTGCATGTATAAGATAAATAATTTAAAGAAAATATAAGATTTACTTATTGCTTTTACAGTCATGCTGTGTGTACTTTATTTTGACCCCTTCTTAACCTCACTATTGTCTCCTTTTCCACAAAAATAAGCTTCCCCTGGGCGGTGGTGGTGCATGCCTTTAATTCCAGCCCTTGGGAGGCAGAGGTAGGCAGATTTCTGAGTTCGAGGCCAGCCTGGTCTACAGAGTGAGTTCCAGGACAGCTAGGGCTATACTGAGAAACTCTGTCTTGAAAAAACAAAATAAATAAATAAATAAATAAATAAACTTCCATATCATGTTTTTTCATTTACATCATTTACCTGTGTCCTTCTACAAAGTTTTCTGTAGTCCATGATCTATTTAGCTATTCTAGACCCCATAGTGATTTCAGTTTATCTGTTGGTATCTAAGGTTCAGTACTAAATATAAGAAAAAAAGCCTGCTCTATTTAATATTTGAGATGTGGATAACCTCACATATAAACTACTTAGAGTACATCATGACATTTCTCCAGTATGACAGCACTCCATTATCTTTATCTTATACAAGCCTTCTAGGGAGACATAACACTGTGATTCTAGATATATAAACAGTTATCAAAATGAATTCCTCAAGTCCTTGGTATATCACTCTGTAAAACTAAAATGAACTTTCTTCAGTGATTGAAAACTATCCAATATTTAATTTGTAATCAGTCACTAGACAATTATACCATAAGCATTTAGAAAGCATTCCTCATTATTTGTACTGCACATAGCTCAAGACCACTGTATTTGAAGCACCAATACAACTTTTGATGGCATGTCTTATCCCATGGGACAACTGAGGACAAAAATCTATAGAGTAACTGAGTACCTCCTCATCTTGGAATATTAGCTAGATAGGATATTATTGACAACCTTATCTGTTCCAACCACGAATTATAAACTTTTGCCTTATACTGAACAGGAAACTGAACAGCCTAAATTCTGACTCTGAAAGAACCTAATGAAAGACTCTTGGTTGTTTTTACAAAAACCCTTAAAGTACCTCAATATTGCAGCTCTCAAGAGTCCCCATTTTATAGGATCAACATTTCTCAGACTGTGGTTTGGACCCTCTTTGGGGAGTTCCATATCAGATATAGTGTGTATCAGATACTTAAATTATCATTTAAAATATTTATGTAGTAACAAAATAATTTCATGCTTGTGAGTCATCTCAACATGAGGATCTATATTAAAGTCCCAAAGCATTAGGAAGTTTGAAAACCATTCTCTTAGATGGATAAAACCTATATTCTGCCCATTAAATTCTTTTTAGTTATTTTTCATTTTTCAAAATGTAAGTTAGATCATTTATTAGTGGCAGGGAATTTCCATAGTAAGGCCACGCTTGGAAGGTATTACATAGGTCAACAAAAATAAAAAATACACATGCACTTCTTTGAAAGACATGTAATTAATAAAAGGAAATAGTCACATTAATCATTGTATCCACAATTTTGAGATGAGGGTACCTGCTTCTACAGAGTTAACTAAAAACCATTGCTTGTTTTATAAGTATTTCTTATATTTAGATATCCATTATAAGAAGACATGTTTAATTTTCTCCTTAATTATAATGTCATTCTGAAGAAATTTCTTCTAATTGAGGTATATTGATTTTAGAAGTATATTATTCTATTATATTTTATATCCTAATATATGAATTATATATTACATCTGATTATATTTTATACACATACATCTTGTAATTCTTCCCTCAATGCCTGTCTTCTCAAACATACTCATTCTGACCTTCTGCATTTTTCAAATAATCCAATTTCTTTTTTGTCTTTCTTATTTATTGTATTGGATATTTTATGTATTTACATTTCAAATGTTATCCCCTCTCCCTGTTTCCACTCAGGAACACCCTTATCCCATTTCCCATCCCCTGACTTCTATGATGGTGCTCTCTTTCCTACTCATCCACTCCTAACTCACCTCCCTGGCATTCCCCTATGCTGTGGAATCAAGACATCACAGGACAAAGGACCTCTCCTCCTTTTGATGCCAGACAATGCCATCCTCTGGTACATATGTGGCATGGAGCCATGGGTCCTGCCATGTGTAGTCTTTTGTTGGAGATTTAGTCCCTGGGAGCTCTGGAGCATGTTTCTTTTTCTTGTCATTTTTTTCCATTCATTTATTTTTATTTTTATATTTTCTATTAGATATTTTCTTTATTTACATTTCACATGTTATTCTTATTCCTAATTTCCCCTTTGAAAAGTCCCCTAATCACTCTCCCATCCCTCTGCTCATCAACCCACCATCTTCTGACTCCTGGCCCTGGCATTCCCTGACACTGGGGCATAGAGCCTTCAGAGGACCAAGGGCTTCTCCTCTATTGATGACTGACTTGGCCGTCCTCTGCTAAATAAGCAGCTTTAGCCATGAGGCCCACCATGTATATGCTTTGGTTGGTGGTTTAGTCTTCCGGAGCTCTAGGGGTACTGGTTAGTTCATATTGTTGTTCTTCCTATGGGACTGCAAACCCCTTCAGTTCTTTGGGTCTGTTCTCTAGCTCCCTCATTGGAGACCTTGTGCTCAGTTCAATTGATGGCTGTGAGGATGAACTTCTTCATTTGTCATAACCTGGTAGAGCCTCTCAGGAGAAAGCTAAATCAGGCTCCGTTCAGCAAGGACTTGTTGGCAAACACAATAGCATCTGTGTTTGGTGTTTGTACATGGGATGGATCCCCAGGTGGGGCACTCTGTGGATGGCCTTTCCTTCAGTCTCTGCTCCACACTTTGTCTCTCTATCTCCTTCCATGGGTATTTTGTTCCCCTTTCTAAGAAGGATCAAAGTATCCACACTTTGGTCTTTCTTCTTCTTGAGTTTCATATGGTTTGTTTATTGTATCTTAGATATTTTGAGCTTCTGAGTATATGCCCAGGAGTGGTATTGCTGTGTCTTCAGGTAGTACCATGTCCAATTTTCTGAGGAACTGCCAAACTGATTTCCAGAGTGGTTGTACCAGCTTTCAATCCCACCAGCAATGGAGGAGAGTTCCTCTTTCTCCACAACCTCACCAAGATCTGATGTCACCTGAGTTTTTGTTCTTAGTCACTACCATCCAGTGAAGAAAAGACAGCATTTTAAACAAATGGTACTGCTTCAACTGGCAGATAGCATGTAGAAGAATACAAATCAATCCATTCTTATCTCCTTGTACAAAGCTCAAGTCCAAGTGTATTAAGAACCTCCACCTAAAACCAGATACAGTGAAACAAATAGAAAAGAAACTGAGGAAGATCATTGAGAACATAGGTACAGTGGAAATTTTCCTGAACATAACACCTATAGCTTATGCTCTAAGATCAATAATTGACAAATGAAGTAGGGCAGTGGTGGCCCACACCTTTAATCCCAGCACTTGGGAGGCAGAGGCAGGTAGATTTCTGAGTTTGAGGGCAGCCTGGTCTAGAGTGAGTTCCAGGACAGCCAGGGCTATACAGAGAAACCCTGTCTCAGGAAAAAAAATTGCTAAATGGGACCTCATAAAATTGCAAAACTTTTTTAAGGCAAAGGACACTGTTAATAGGACAAAATGACAACCAACAGATTGGGAGACGATCTTTACCAATCTTATATCTGATAGTGGGCTCACATAAAATATATACAAAGAACTCAAGAAGTTAGACTCCAGAGAACCAAATAACCCTATATAAAATGGGATACAAAGCTAAATAAAGAATTCTCAACTGAGGAATACCCAATGCCTGAGAAGCACTTAAAGAAATGTTCAACATCCTTACTCATCAGGGAAATACAAATCAAAACCACCCTGAGATTCCACCTCACACCAGTCAGAATGGCTAAGGTCTGTTTGGTTGTTATTGTTCTCCCTGTGGAGATGCAAAACCCTTCAGCTCCTTCTGCCCTTTCTCTAAATCCTCCATTGTTGTCCCCTTGCTCAGTCTAAAATGTTCAGTTTATCTTCACCATGTTTTAATAATCATGGAGAGACTGAGATAAAGGGAACACAGAGTCAGAATGTTGGTTTATGTAGTTAGCAAATATGATAAAATATTTAAAATGATATTATTAAAAAATAGAATTGATTTATTTCTTATACTGATTCATACTCAGAGCATTTATCAAACTGTCACTATACTATCATTATAATTATGTTAATGATGTTATGAATACTAACCATTCATTTGAACATGAGTTTAACAGTAAGAAGGAAAAAAGATGGAGCACAATCATGACTGTTCTCAAGCTCTCCCTCTTGAACATCCTTCAAGAGTTCCAATCAACTATTCAGGCTATTCATCTTTTAACTTGTCTTAAGCACCCTAGATAAAGATACAATATATTTTTTACTTCTCTTATCACACTCCTTCATGAAGAAATACATGTCCATCAGTCCTCACAGCATTTCAGGGTGTAGGCAGTGGGACTAATGCATATACCCAACTTTGAATCCATGATGAATCCTTTGAAATTATATATATATTGGTCTTTCAATCACAGGTGTTCAGTTTATTTTCATCAAGTTTTAATAATCATGGAGAGCCTGACGATATGTATATATCGTGTGTGTGTGTGTGTTTGTGTGTGTGTGTGAGAAGGAGAGACTAAATTATGATTAATTTTTATTATGAATCAGGATTGGATTTATGGAAAACTTGCTTTAGCTCCTGTCATATAATCATTTATAATTTTTGAATATGTATCTTGGGAAAAACTGTTTTCTTTTGTAGAAAAATACTCAATTTTTCTTACATATCTGTGGATCACATTTTGAGCTTTTTTTTTTTTAAATTATTGTTACATTTTCTAAAAGAAAAGTTTATTGCTTCTAGTGAACACACCATGGAGTCAAACCTGTAAATTAACATATGTGCATAAATTGAGAGCTGACTATCTGATTTTCTAGGAAACTTCTTCCCAGATTTCTGTCTGCAATCCTGAACAGAGAAAAAAGTGATGGTTGCATGGTTAAATATTTGAGGTTTTAAAATCTGTTATTACTATTAACTATATATCTTATTTTAAATTACAGCAGCGGCGGCGGCAGCGTCGTCGGCAGCTGCAGCGCCAGCAGGAACAGCAGCAGCAGCAGCAGCGCCAGCAGGAGCAGCAGCAGCAGCGCCTGCAGGAACAGCAGCAGCAGCAGCAGATGCAGCAGCTGCAGCAGCAGTGCCAGCAGCAGTGCCAGCAGCAGTGCCATCAGGAACAGCTGCAGCAGTGCCTGCAGCAGCAGCAGCAGCAGCAGCAACAGCAGCAGCAGGAGCCGCAGCCGCAGCCACAGCCGCAGCCTCAGCAGCAGCAGCGGAGAAGGAGGAAAAACAGGAGGAGCAGGAGGAGCAGGAAGAGCAAGAAGAACAAGAGGACCAGGAGGACCAGGAACACCAGGAGGAGGAGAAGAAGAAATAATGAGTGATTGTGTCTACGTTTATGGGAAGAGTTTGATAGGTTGTGTTGGTAAATATAATACTCAAACAAGAAGTTCTGATAAAATATCAGGAATATATCAGAAAGCCTTCAAAGTCGTGCAAATACCATATACAGTATATGTAGTAAATGAAATTGCTAATTCTACATTCTTAGATCTATTGCTCATTTGAAAATTATTTCAAAAGTTTTCTTCTCCACTTAGCTGTATGGCTCTTAGAGTCATGCAGTA
Organism: Mastomys coucha; assembly: GCF_008632895.1. Classification (NCBI taxonomy): domain Eukaryota; kingdom Metazoa; phylum Chordata; class Mammalia; order Rodentia; family Muridae; genus Mastomys; species Mastomys coucha. The sequence continues at coordinate 51,259,689 of NW_022196904.1, read as the reverse complement.
TATGGTAAGACTGTTTAGATTTGTGCTTTCATAACGCTTAACATGTTGATGTTTTTTTTTTTTTCTATTTGTATTCTTGTATAGCATCTTTGAAGAAATGTGTACTGGAAGAATTACTCATGCAGGTAAGACACTTTTCTTACATTTACAATAGGTTTGCATGTCATATACCTAGAGTTGTAGTTTTTTTCTCATTTATATGCTTTTAAAATCTGTTATTTTGTTGATTCAGATGTTTATACTAAGTAACAGTGAGCTCATAATTTTCTACAATTGTTGAAATTGTTACTAATTTTCTTTGACTATCATTATTAGTAGTTATTGCTTTGAATGTAATTTTTCCCTGGATGAATAACTTAGGATAGAGAGAGGAAGAAAAAACTGAAGCAGCATGGGGAAACTGTGGAGAAACAAAAGTGCTAAGTGTACCACATCTACTGTGGGATGCATGAAACCTTAATACTCTTGTGTTTAGGATTTCCTCCCCATGCCCTACCTTTCTTAAGTAAACATTGTCAAATAAATCTGAGCTTTTTATTTGGACCATACTAACCATTGTAGCATAAAATTCATATTTCAAAGTTATTTAATTTTGCTAATTGGAATATATTTTTCAATCATTACTTCTATGTCTATATATATTAACAATTTTTGTTTTATATGAGGCAGTAAAACTAGCTTACAAGATTATTTTGTAATTTGAAAATTTTTTCTAAGTATAGATTCATTTTTATGGGAACCATTTTAAATTAATTATTTTACTGTGTTGAAAATCAATTTAAATTAGCTATTCACGTTAATAAATACAACATACATATACATATATGTATGTATATATGTATGTGTATGTATATATATATATGTGTTTGTGTGTGTATATATTTACACATATATAAACTTCTTTGGAGATATGTGTACTCAAAACTTACTCATGTATGTATGACACTGATTCTTATATTAACAATAGGTTTACACTGCATATAACTAGGATGGTACTTTATTCATATAAACATATGTGAAGTTATGTATGTATATATACATATATATAGTATTATCTATATACTGTTCATCATTATATAAGAACAGTTATTGCTGTTGTCTTATATTTTAGTAATATTTTATTTTAAATTATATATGTGCTCAAAAATGGGGAGTTGACTTAATCTATAATACACATGCATTTGAGCAGAAAGACTTGAGTTTGGGTCCATTGAATCTTCATATGTATAAACAAACAAAAAACTTACAGGGACATTGACTATCTATAATCCCAGCTTGGGATTAAGTATTAAGTTTACTTATCTAAGTTTATAGTTATCTAAGTTTAATGATAGACTATGTCTCAAAATATATGGAAGAAATTGAATTGAAAGACGTGTAATCTTGACTTCTTTACAATATATACCCGTGTTCATACCTCATATCTATGCACAAATGAACAAGTACATACACATATACTTTGACACATATGATATGTAATTACACTTTTTTTTGAAAAGTACTTTTATCTTGCCTAGGCCATAATACTCCAGATGTAGTTGGAATTGATTTTAAACTCACAGTGATCCACATGGTTTTAACCTTCTCTGTACTAGGACTTGAAAAACACAGACCACTACAACTGTCTTAATTGTAGGTTATTGAGGAGTAAATTTTGTTCCACTGAAGTAAATGTTTAAACATGTAACAATGGAGAATATCATAGTTATAATAATTTCAAACAAAAAAAAAGTGTTTAGCAAGCTCTCAATTCAATTTCAGGCAGTTTTTTCAAAATTGACTATCATGGATTTTCTTAAGTTTAAATTGTTTGGCCATAGAACCAAGTATAAATTGTCTGAGCATTGGAGGATTATAGTCATAACCTCTACAGCTTTTTGAAATTGGGGCTTAGTCACAATAATAAGATTCTAGTGAATTAATCATAACTTTTAAAGTATATGTGGGTATTTTTGATAGTTTTAATAATGTGTTGATGGTTATCTTTCAATTATTGGAACTTGTTCTGTTAACAATTTCTTTGCATACAGAGATTTCTTAATGTAAGTGTTTAAAATGAATGACTAATATTATGTCAAGTATAGTCTCCTAAAGGGGAAACTACTTTAAAGACTTTTGTAAAGTGAAAATTCAACTTAGTACTGTCAGTCCTGAAAACTTGTTTTTATAGCATAGAATTACAAACCAGTCTCTGTTATATGAATGAATGTATCACATGAAATTCAATTGCTTTCCTATTTTATTAGCAGAGGGATTTATATGGGCGCTCAGCACAAGAGCCAGATCATATATCATTACATATTCTTCTAACATTCCATGTAAAACAGTACAACTCTAGCTATAGTTAGAGATATCAGAAAAAGAATTTGAAAAAAATCTTATGCTCTTAGCATAAGAGAATTTTACATATAAGTAAAAGAAAATTAAATAAGAATATTTGAGTGAAAGTTTTGTTAAAATATCATATATGGTCACCTATATACAATGTCAATAGCTAAGCTTTTGTTTGGATTTTTATTGTATTTATTCATAAAGTATGTAAAAACACTTCATTCACTCGTTTATTTTCATATGGCTTATTGAATTCTTTTGTTATTTCAGGTGTGCTATCGTTTCTTTGTTAAAAGAACTACACATTATTAATTTATTTAATTTTATTTTATTATTCGTTTTACGTTCTGATGACAATCCCATATTTTCTCTATTCCTTCTCTGACCCTTACAAATCCCTCCTCCCACAATCCACATATTTTATTAGTAGAAGTAGAGCTCCTATTGGCTACCATGTGTCACTGAACCATCTAGTCCTGTAGATCTAGGCAAAGTTTCTCCAATGAGGTAAAACCAGGCTGTCCAGGTAGAGGACAGTGATCCAATGGCAGGGAACAAAGACCAAAATAGACATCACTCCAGTTCTTATGGGACTCACATGAAGACCAAGGTCACATTTGCTACAAGTGTGTAAGGATTCTAGGTCCAGGGTCTACATGATTCCTGACTATTAGCCCAGGCTCTGTGAGACCACATGGTCCCGTTTTTGTTAACTCTATGGGTCTTCTTGCGGTGTCCTTAACCCATTTGTCTTGCTCACTTCTATATATTGCCACTCTTCCATTAGACTCCCTGTATGCTGTACCTATTATTTGACTGTGGGTTTCTATATCAGTCTCCATCAGGTACTGGATGAAGCCTCTCAGAAAACAATTATGCTAGTTTCCTGTCTCCCAGCATAGCAGAATATCAGTAACAATGTCAGCCCGTCTCTTTCACATGAGATTAGTCTCAAGTTGGGTTAGTCATCAGATGGCTAGTCCTTCATTCACTGTACCATCTTCATCCTGGCACATCAAATTTGTAGTCAAATTGGTTGGTTGTAGGCATGTCAAATTTTGTGTTGAAAGATTTATGGTGAGGTGATGGCATTTTTCTTCTCTAGAAGTCTTGCCTTGCTACAGGAGGTGGCTAATTCTCTCTATATCCCCTTCTGGTAGGAAACTCAGCTAATGTCTCTCTCTAATACTCCCTTTATCCTATCCCATACCAGGCCTCCAGCTACTTACCAAAGATGCCCCTACTCTTATTTCCAATCTCTATCCCAGTATTCTCTCACCTTCCACATTCGCAAACCTTATCAGCTTCCCTGGTTCCCTCATCTCCTCCTTATCTAGCTTGTTCTGTCTCTCCATCCACCTCTGATGACTATGCATGTATGAGTGAGATTTGTACATCCTGCATTTGATCTTCCATATTACCCAGTTTCTTTGGATCTATGGATTGTAGCATATTTTCTTGCATTTTATGTGTAATGTCCACTTATAAAAGTGTAATTACCATATGGATTTCTGTCTCTGGGTTACCAAACTCAGGCTGTTATTCTCAAATTCTATTCATTTTCCTGCAAAATTCATGAAGCCTTTTTAATAGCTGAAGTATTCCATTGTGTATATGTACCATATTTTTTTTTTATCCATCCTTCACTTGAGGGACAACTAGGTTGTTTCATGTTTCTGGCTATTACGAACAAAGTTTGTATGAATGTAGGTGAGAAGTGTTCCTGTGGTATCATGTGGCATCTTCTGTTTATATGCCCAGAAGTGGTACAACTAGGTCTTCCCTAAAACTATTCCCAGCTTCCTGAGAGACTGTCAAATTGATCTCCTAAGTGGTTGTAAAAGTTTGCACTCCCACCAATAATGGAGGAATGTTCTCCTTACTCTACATCCTTGCCAGCATGAGATATTGCATTAGTTTTTGATCTTAGAAATGTTGATGGATATAAGATTGAATTCAGGATAATTTTGATTTGTATTTTTCTGGTGACTAAGGATGTTGAACATTTCTTAAATCTATACACCATTCTTTACAAAAGTTCTAAGCACTTACTTTAAGTTTGATCATGGAATATGTATCTACATATATTTTTTGTAATTTAAAGTGTGCATATGTTACATTTACTCCAGTGTTAGTTTTAATGCATATTATATCTTTCTAATATAGAGTCTCACTGTGTTGTCATCTGAGACTTCGAGTTCATTACTGAAACCATGCTTCATCTCAGAATCATGAGAAGATCACTACAGAAGCAGATCACCACACTTAGCTAGTGGTATTGTAAAATCTCTTCATTAATGACTTTCATTTTTGCTTGCTTGTGTATAAAATTGAATCAAAAGTTTATATTTTCTCATTTACTACAGGTTTCCTTAAATCATCTTTACATCTAACCATATTTTTATTACTTGGCATATTTTTTGAATTACAATTTATTTAAACACTGAAATATATTTTGTAATATTTTATTTTTCATTATTTGCAACAATATTTTAAATCAAATATTCTATCATATTATACCGCTCCCCCAAGACCTTCATCTCCACTCCCTTTTTCATCCAACTTTAAGATATTTGTCAAAAAAGATACAAAATTCCAATTGAAACCAATCTCTCAAAATCAAGAAAATAAAATCACATTCAAAATAACCAATCAACAAACAAACAAACAACAATAAACAAAAGAACAAAAAGGAAAAAAAACCACCAAACTGTAGCCATGTAAAAGAACCATCAAAAATTCGAATTATTTGTTGATCAAATACTGCTGAATGTTAGGCCTATCCTAATTGATGTACCTAGTATTACTCTTTCTGGAAAATCAAATTTTATCTCTCTGAGTGGTTATGACAGTTCCCTTTACTCTAGTGCCTACAGTTTTACTTATTATTTTATTTATATATTTATTCATTTATTCATCCATTCATTTCTTTTTAAATTATAATAAAACTAAAATATATAATACATAATAAAATAACCCAAAATTTATCTATAGTATTAATAGACTAGTCAGTACTGGCATGGAGTTACTACCTGCCTCAATGTAACTGTATTTTACTGTCAATTGGGTCCCCAAAACCTGTTTGCAGGAGAAGATCTGCAAGTAGCTTCTGGGAAATTGCCCCCAGATAATTCTGATTGGTAAGTAATGATATCCGCAGCCAATATATGGGGAGGAGAGATGGCTGCAGGATTAAGATTCCCAGGTTTGGAACCATGAGGAAGAGGTAGGACAGAGAGATGTGGGGCCTGAATTTTATGCAGTGGAGGAAAGCAGAGCCACCATATAAAGAGGCCAAGAGAACATGGCCCAGTGGGCTGCTCAATTAAGCAGTCATAACATATTCTTATGTAGTAACTCAGAGGTATCTGTGGGAGGTGGAGACTAACAACATAGAGGTTAGGCAGTTGCTCAGCTAATGTGAGGTTTAATTGATACTAAATATAAAGGCTGTGTGTTTTTCATTCAGAAACATAAACTATTGAAGCAGGTAGTCACCATTGAGAACTTAATTTAAAAATTAAAACTTCAATTATGATAATGACTTTGGGCTAGAAATCAACAGAAAGACATGAGCCCAAGACAAGTTACAATAATCAGAGACCTGGTTATTTGTACACTCAAACATCCCATAATCCCTTAATTGGAAGTTATAGTATATGTGAGAAAGACCTAGTACATTACCAAAGACCCTGGAATGTAGTTTTCTATGTGGGCACAGACTTGACATTTTCATTTTAATGAAATTTGTCTAAGTACTGTCATCAAAAATGGGGCCTTGCTGTCAGTTTGGCAACAGGACCCTATAGTGTTGGCAACACCTTGGGTTGTTAGGAAATTTCTATTCTATTTATAACAGCCCTTTTGGCCCATGACTCAATTAAACATAAACCAATTCTAGTGCTGGAAGCTTTGTTTGGTGACAAGTGATGGCCCATTGAGAGCCATTATTTGGTAATTTCATTTAGATCTTGTACAAACACACACACACACACACACACACACACACAAAACACACACACACACACACACACACACACACACACATATATATATGTACATAATTCGTAATGTTTTTATTGTACTGTTTCCCTACTACCCCTCCAGTGCCTCTCTAGTGCCCTGCTATTTTTGACTGTACCTCCTGTATTCCTTCCCACAATCTACTCTCCTCACCCTAGCTGTTTCTCCCTGTTTTCTCTTCCTCTATCTCCTCTCTTCTCCTATTCCCCACAGTTCGTTAGTTTCGTCTAGTCTCTTATCTCTGTCAAAGTATGCTGTATGAAACTTGTACATTATCTGTTATTTGAGAAAAAAAGTCTAGAATTTAGTTTACGTAATGACTAACTTGAAAACAGTATCTGGGAAAATTTCAGATGGAAGTGGCAACAATGTGTAACAGATGATTTTTGAAAGGGCAGATATAAAGATGTAAAGATGTACTTACTATCTGTATATATTCATTTTCCACTTATGTTTATGGAATTTCATTTTTGTAACTATTATTTGAATTACTTTTTCAAATCATAAAAGTGGCTAGGGATTTTCAAATATTTTTATTTTCTTTTACTGAACATTGAAATGATCATGTAATCCTTTGTCATTACTGTATTAATGTAGTACTTTACATGAGTGCTCTATATATGTTATGCTATCCCTACATATTTAGGTCACATTTACAATACAACAGTATAAAAAACTTTTCTATCTGTTGGATGGTTTGAATTGTATTTGTTAGTATATAACTTCATTTTGTATTATTATTTGATGTTTTTCATACAATATATTTTAATTACTGTCTCACCACTTTTCCAACTGCTCCCAGATCTTTGTGTCTCCCTACCAATAAAAATTCATTCACCCTTGGTTGTGTACAAGGTAACGATCTCTGTGTCTGTCTTACCCAGCCCCCAACAATAAAAACAAATAAATAAAAAATTACCAAATTAATCACCCAACAAAGCAAAAAAGTACAAAAATAAAATGAATCAAATATGCACAAGAGAACAATCAAACAAAAAAAAAATGAATCTGTTTTTGGTGTTCCCATCCTTAGGTCCTGCCCTGGAATAGGATTGATATAAAACCAGTAACACTCCACTGGAAAAAAAAAATGAGTCTTGCCTTTCTACACAGCAGGTATCAAATACAAATAGTCTCTTGGTTAAAGATGGTACTTTGTGTCTACTTTTCCTTCTTAGTACTATTATTTCTGTCTGTTTTGAACCTGTGCTGGCCCTCGGTGTCCTACTATAGTCTCTTGACTTCCTATATCCAATGCTGGAGTGAAGTTTGCTGAATACATCCCAGTGAGGACCAAGTACTCCAACGTTTGAGGATATAGATGGTCTCATATCCATGAACTCACTGATGCCTTAAATAAATAGTTGTTATTAAAGAGTGAGAAAGTATGTGAAGTTAGGTGGAATAAAGATACTAGTGTTTTGGGAGTAAAATATTTAAGGATAGGGAACTTGATACATTTTTACAAACACAAATTATTCAAATAATGATATTGCATCAAGTATTTTATCAAGATAATTTGTTACTAAGAAATAATAATACAAGCTGTCATAAGGATGTACACTTGTGTGCAACATGATACTGAAAAACACACATAAAGAAATGTTGAGGATATACATTTGTGTATATGTATGTATATATGTGTATATATATGTATGTATGTGTGTATATATACACATGTATGTATATGTATACACATATGCATATATATCTTTTCTAAAATAAATGTCTTCTATTATTCCTTTATCATTATATCACTAGGGATATTTTGATTTAATTAGATATATTTCCAGCAAAGGGATTGGACCCAACAGTTCTTTTTACAGTCCAAGTAGGTTTTTTGGAAATATTATAATAGAGATAAATGTGTTATATACTGGTATAATTCATTCTTATAATTATAGAACCTTTGGAAACTGGCACAATCATATGATTAATCAAAAGCAAGTTTCACTTGGGTATCCAGCGTCACAATCAGAAAATTGAAGATATAAATTGAGGCTTTCCTATAGATATCCAGGATCTACTCCCTTTCAGAATCCAGATACAGGATAAGAAATCAGGCACTAATGGCTGGTATTGCTCTACTGTTAACTGAAAAGACAGCTTAGGATGAATAGCAATTTTTCCTGTCTTCCACTTTCTATTTTCTCAGGGGGAGGGAGCTACAGATGAATCAGCAGTACAGATCATGATAACCAAGCTTTTGCTTTCTCCTCCTATTGAGACCTTTTTCCTGACTGGTTTAACCTCCATTCATTTTTGGACACAAAAACTCCTCCAATCAAATACAAGGAACGTCAATAATATTGTCTGTTATGAGAGTTTTCTTTTTCCAGTTAAGCTCCTCGTTATAGTGCAGGTCTCAACAAGTTCTGGGTATAATCTAAGCCTGCCTATGAGATGCTCAAGAGAAGGAAGACTTCCTGAAATCTACAGGAGACATAGAAAACAGGAATTAGAAATTGTTTGATTCACATGATTACAATTCTCCATTACTAAATCATGTATTCTGTGCAAGAAATGTGTTTTTCTGAAGACATTGATTCTGCTTCAAGATATGGCAGGATTTTGTGATTCTTGGAGTCCTGCATCATCTTCAATGTGTATGATTCACTTTCAGAGTAAATATCTGAAAGAGAACAAGGATTTGCTGCTTGTTTCATGAACTTGGGGAGACTATTGTGAAGAACTGCTATATCTTTAAGCCCCTTGAGGCACACCACTGACAGGCCCTGTCTTAGGTGAACCCCAGCCACCAGGTTGCATACAAAGAACACTCTAACTGCACTAGCAGCTGGGTCCAGCTGCCTGTACTACTGAGTAAAAAGAACAAACTCTGAACTTGAAATGCTAGAAATTTCCAGAAAGCTCTGCCCCCAATAAAACTAATATAAACCTTGTCTTCTATTCTAATCAGTTCTGTACTTCCTCTAGACTGAGCATATGATGCCATTCCCACCCCTTTTTGTACATTAATAATAAACAAAAGTAAAAGATTATAAATTGCCTAGGCACACAAGTGTTCTGCTTCTGTCCCTAATGAACTGTTATCACCAGGTTCCACCTACAGAACCCTATTTACCCTAACAGATCTTACCACAGCACTACAGAGGAATAAACCTAAGCTCTGGACTTGAAAATCCACTAACCCCATTCTGAAAATCTCCAGAAAGCTCCGCCTCCAAGAAACCTTATATAATCCCTGGGTGGTTCTATCTTCAATAGGAGCAACAATCCTCCTGTATCTTTTTCTTCCAATAAAACTCTTGTGTGAGTTGTGATATGCACTGTGACTCGGATTTGCTTTGGCTCTCAACTAACAGGATAATCTCCCCCTCAGAGCTGTACTATTTGCAAAGATAGGGAGAGTTCTTTCCATGCCCACTGATATGATCATCTCTTTGAGTTGTAGGATTTTCTCACATTATCATTGTAAGTGTTGCATAGCATTCTCTAGAACAAAAAACAATAACACTTGAATGCATTTTTTTTAGTACTTGCTATTTTTCATTAGATATTTTCTTTATTTACATGTCATGATTTCTCCTTTCCCAGTTTCCCCTCCAAAAAAAAAAAGAACAAACCCCTATTGCCTCCCCCCTTCACCTGCTTGTCAGCCCACCCTCTCTCTTTTATTGGCCCTGGCATTCCCCTACACTGGGGCACAGAACCTTCACAGGGCCAACGGCCTCTCCTCCCATTGATGACTGACTTTGCAATCCTCTACTATACACATGCTGCCAGAGCACTCAGTCCCATCATGTGTACTCCTTGGTTGGTGGTTTAGTCCCTGGGAGCTCTGAGGGTACTAGTTAGTTCATATTGTTGTTAGTCCTAAGGGGCTGCAAACCCTTCAGCTCCTTTGGTCCTTTCTCTAACTCCTTCATTGGGTACCCTGTACTCAGTTCAATAGATGGCTGTGGCCTCTACTTCTGTATTAGTAGGGAACTGTCAGAGCCTCTCAGGAGACAGTTATATCAGCTGGATTATTCTTCCTTCAGTCTCTGCTCCATAGTTAGTCTCTACAACTTTTTCTGTGGGTATTTTGTTCCCCTTTTTAAGAAGAAATGAAATGTCCACATTTTGGTCTTCCTTCTTCTGAATTCTTATTTGTAAGTATTCTCTTGCCATCAAGGATCTCAGAGATTCAGCTTTTCCAATCTATGCTATATACTCATGGATAAATTTTCATTGCATGTTGGCAAATATTAGTTTTAATAGTTTTTCTCTGTTGTCTGTCCATCCTTTTCTATGAGGTCAGGCAAGTAAGGAGGGTACTAGAAAATCAATTCCCTATCCATGATATAAAAGAAGTATTATATAATTCCACTGGAAAAAATTTATCAACCACATTTACTTGTCAGTTTTTGAAAATTAATCTACAATTGACAGACCACTATCTCTTCATTTGCATTGTGTTCACTCTAATTAATTCTATACCATATGTGTTTATGTGGTTGTACAGCTTTGTTTGAATTGTTGATTGCAATCACTCACAAAACATTTTTCAATCCTATGTATCACTTATTATCAAGTGTTCTGTCATGTTATCTGTAACTTTATTCTGTCCAGCTTTTTCTTCTTACAGAATATTGTATAGGGAAAGAATTTAACATAAATTCTAGTGGTCAATTGATGTACAGTATAGAAAACTGTACAAAAACAAACAGCAATGCAAGTTCTGCATTAGTAGTAAATATCAAATTAAGACATTTACATGTCTCACTGAATGTCTCATTGATATTAAAACTTGACATTAATAAATATATGTTGCTATAAACAAAAAAGAAAGGGAAAAAACTAAAGAAAGAGGAAAATAGGGAAGTGAACAAGATATGATTTATTATTTTGCACAGCCTTAACCAGTAAAACGCTTTATAATAGTTTTACACAAGGAAAGCAAATTTTCAGGAGTTGTCATGTTGTCCTCTTCATGAAGAGGAGAAACTGGGCTACCTTAAAATTTCAAAACTTGGAACTAATTTCAATAGAAGCTTTCCACTGGGGATCAGCTCAAAGAGATGTGTTCCTGGATAGATCATTTTGATGTAGTAGGAGGAGGCAGAAAAATAGAAATTGCAAATGTTTTCTGCACTGTTCTTATTTTGATTTGGCCCATCATTCAATTGTGATTAAAATAAACCTGGTAAGGGCATATATACATATACATACATACATATATATATATATGTATATACATATATGTGTGTATATATATATATATACAAACACATATATATGTATATATGTATACACACATATGTATATATATATACACACATATATGTATATATATATACACACACATATATGTGTGAGTATATATATATATATAGTATATATATAGTATATATATATATATATATATATACTATAAGGGATTTTTAAATACTAAGTACCTAAACATGATTTGGTAACTGAGAGAAATTTTTCTAAAACAAGTTTTATCATACCATGCCATATGGTAGCTGAACAATCTAATTTTAAATGAGAAATAATTAATACATAAATATTTTATTCCATAAACCCTAATATATATTATGTAAGTAGGGATGATATGTTAGGCAGAGAGAAGACTTAATATGGCTATTTATTTGAAATCACATATACTATTTCCTTAAACATCGCACCACTTCCTTATCACAACCTGAAATATTAGTGGGGTTTCTAAGAAAGGCAAGTGCTCAAAGAATCATGAAATCTTTTAAAATAAAACTCATCTCTACACTATGAGGTCTGTATAAACACTAAAAATGTACAGGCAGTGACTAAAACTTCCTTAACAGTGTTGAATCTGAATAGAAAGTATAGACTTTATTGCATGGTTTGAAATTTTCATTATTTAACTAATATGCTTATTATTATATGTAGATATTATATAAATATGAGCCTTTAATTTATTGTTTCATATTTGGTTGCATTTGTTTCTTATGTTATGCAAAAATGAAGTTAATTGAACTAAATATTACATATATACACATAAAAACCCAACAACAAAAGTCTTACTAACTAACTCCCTTGCATAACTATCAGTGGGAGATGTAGAAAAGACTAACAGCAGGGAGTTATGGAAAGGCCAATTTAATATTTCTTTTCCTTTTCAAAATAAATTGTTTTATTTATTTATATTCCAAGTGTTATCCCCGCTTCCGAGTCTCCTATCTCAGAATTCATCATCCCATCCCTTCTCCCCATTGGCACTAAGAGGGTGTTCCTCCACCCTTCCTACCCCCACATCACACCCCAACATCTTCCTTCACTGGAGCATCAAGTCTTTCCAGGATTGGACTATCCTCTCTCACTGAGGCAGCAGAAGGCAGTCCAGTGCTGCATCATACATGCTAGGAGCCAGTGACAAGCCCATATGCTCTTTGGTCAGTTGCTTAGTCTCCGGGAACTCTGGGGAGTCTGGGTTAGTTGATACTGTTTTTCTTCTTATGGGTTTGCAATCCCCTTCAGCTCCTTTGATCTTTTCCCTAACTCTTCCATAGGGGTCCTTCACCTCGGTCCAATGTTTTGCTATAAGAATATATATACCTGTTTCAGTCAGCTGCTCGTAGAAACTTTCATAGGACAGCCATGCTAGACTCTTTTCTACAAGCAAAACTTCATGTCATTAATAGTGCCAGAGTTCGTGGGCAAACAAGAAACTCTAACATTTCTTTTTTTAATAGCTTTGTAAATGATTTACATCTTACTTCACTTCTGTGATTTTTTTCCTTGATTAAAAGAAAGAACGTGATCTGTAGTATATTATAAAGACTTAGGTCTCAAAAGTTACCATAAAATTCAAGCAATCAGTTAATTATTATACCATGCCTCCCTTTTTCCTTCTTCTATTTCCTATATCAATTGGAACTTGGATTTCTCCAGAACCATGGAGTATGCTAGATGTCTGTGGAAACAAAGCATTGTTTATCTACCCATTTAGCTGCCTATCTATCTATCTATCTATCTATCTATCTATCTATCTATCTATCTATCTATCTACCTATCTATCTACCTACCTACCTGATTATCTACCAATTTATCAATCTTTCTATCTATCAATCAAGTATTTGTTTCTTTTAAACCAATTGAATTCAACTAGGTCTGGTCATATGTACCTAAGTGTATATTCATTAACTGGTATAGTGGCATCCTAGAAATATTTTTGCAGATGTCAAGAAATATTTATCTCTATTATAAATATACCCAGTGCAAATATTCTCAAAGCATATAACAGAAACTCAATTTAACTTGCCCTCAGTGTTCAAATTTTTATTTCATTTGATTTTGTGTCGGTTTTATGCTAGAGATCAGATTCAAGACAAATAGGGCCTGAGTAGGAGGAATATAGCTGGTGACATGGAGATAAATTGTACTTGACAGCACCTTGAATTTTCTCTGAGCCTCTGAGGATATTTTTTCTGCATCTACACCCAGAAGAGGAAGTAATGTTTCTAAAGGTCCATGAGGTTAATTTGTATTTCCTACAACACAATTATATCATTTCTTATTTGCATTTTGGAGAATTTGTATGACAAAATTATGCAAAAAGAATGAAAGAAAAATTATTCTAAAATATTATATTGTAAAGTTCAATAATCTCATTTCTTTTGCTGTCATAGACAAAGATTAGCTAAAGGAGGAGCAGAGAATTTGCTCTCCTCCCAATCAGGGATTTGTAGTAGTTACAGGTACTAGACAATGTTAAGTCTGGATAAATTAAACTTTACAAGTGATTATAACAAGCAAAGCAAAACCTTAATAAGCTAAATTATGCTCTATTTCAAGCCTTGTCATTTCTTGTTTCATATTCTAATATATATATATGTATACATATATATATACATATATGTATATATGCAGATATGTATATATATATGTGTGTGTGCATGTGTGTGTGTTTCTAACATATTCTTCATATTCATTTTAGCATAGTGTGAGAAGTGTGTCAAATTCTAGACATTACCAAATTACTGTTGATATTGTTTCAATATTCTTCAGTAAAGTGCAACAGTATTTCTTAGCAATTAAACTAGGATCTTTGATTATTGGCTTCCTAAACACACTTGAATATTACTTACTTTTAAAAACTTACTCAGACTGATCTAATCACCAGAGAATAAGCAGTAAATGGTCCAAATTTTATTTCTGGTTTACTATATGTACACTGTTTAGGGCTCTGTCCAATCCCCTGGGTCAAATAGACATTCTTTGATGATTTTATTAACGATGCTTTTCTTTTTATGCAGGTAATTTTATCCTGTTCTAGTTCTCTCCCACAGACCATCCCAGATTATTATTAGTATTAACAAAGACATAAGCAAATAGTGACCAAAGTAAACAGTTTTATAGATAAATTTATTCAAAACTGCATGAGCCAGACAACTCATTGCTAAGAGCTAGAACTTTGTCACAGTCTTTTTTTTTAATCCAGAACAATTTTATTTATAGGCATGAGATTGGAATTTTATATCATAAAGCAGTCTTAAGTTTTTAGTCTAATAATTACAAAAACATTTCTTTCTTTCTTTCTTTTTTTTAGTTTCCTCTCTTAGGGTTCTTTTTCTTTTCTTTTTTATTAGATGTTTTCTTTATTTACATGCCATACAATATCTTCTTTCCCAGGTTCCCCTCCAAAAAAATTAAAATAAAAACAAAAACAAAATCAAACCTCTGTTCTCTCCCCTCTCCCCCTACTCATCACCCAGCCTCTCCTGCTTATTGGTCCTGGCATGCCAGTTGTGGTGGCGATTGTTGGTAGGATTTGCTGAAGGAGCCAGAGGCAGGAGGAGCATGAGGTCGAGGCCAGCTTGGGCTACACAAAGTCTTATTAGAGATGAAATTGTGTTATGTAGTCTCCTTAGCTTGGCTCTGCATGTCTTATACAGGATTTTCTGCGAATTCACAGGACAATAGGCATGCCAATTCAAAAAAGACAATATTTCTCAATTCTCCTTCCCATTTTTCTACTCTTATAACCAAATTATATTCCCATTCCTACTTTCTTTTTTATTAATTAATTTTTACTTTTTACACTCCATATATTTTCCCCTCTCCTAGTCCACCCTCTCACTGTTCCATATCTCATATCTCCTCCCTACCTCCTGTCTCTACTTGGATGTTCCCACTACCCAACCAACCTGAGCTCTAAACTCCCTGGGGCCTCCAGTCTCCTGAGGGCTAAATGCATCATCTCTGATAGAACACAGACCCAGAAGTCATCTACTGTATATGTGTTGATGCCTCATATCAGCTGGTGTATGCTGTTTGGTAGTCCAGTGTTTGAGAGATCTTCGGGGTCCATATTAATTGAAACTGCTGGTCCTCCTACAGGATCACCCTTCTCCTAAGCTTCTTTTAGCCTTCCCTAATTCAACAACAGAGGCCAGCAGCTTCTGTCCATTGGTTGTGTGCAAATATCTCCATTTGACTCTTTCAGCTGCTGGTTGGAGTGTGGTCATGCTAGGTCTCTTTTTGTGAGTGTACCATAGCCTCAGTAATAGTATCAGGTCTTGGACCTTCCCCTTGAGCTGGATTTCACTTTGAGCCTGTCACTAACCCTTCTTTTCCTCAGGTTCCTCTCCATTTTCATTTCTGTAATTCTTTCAGACAGGAACAATTATGTGTCAGAGTTTGTGACTGTGGGATGGGCCCCTCTCCCCCATTTGATGCCCTGTCTTACTGCTGGAGGTGGGATCAATAAGGTCCCTCTCCCTACTGTTGGACATTGCATCATCTAAGGTCCCTCCCATTGATTCCTGAGAGTCTCTCACCTCTCAGGTCTTTGGAGCATTCTGGATGGTTCCCCCAACCTCCTATCTCCTGAGGTTGCCTGTTTCTATTCTTTCTGCTAGCCATCAGGACTCAGTCCTTTTCCTTCACCCCCACCCATGTCCCTCCCTCCCCATTTGTGATTGCTTTCTTCTCCTCCCAAGTGGAACTGAGGTTTCATTACTTGGGCACTTCAGCTTATTGATATTTTTGAGTTCTTTGGACTGTATATTAGGTATTCTGTACCTTTTTTTGGGGGGGGTAACATCCACTTATTAGTGAGTACATATCATGAATGTCCTTTTGGGTTTGAATTACCTCACCCAAGATGATATTTTCTTGTTCTATCCATTTGTCTGTAAAACTCAGGATGTCCTCTTTCTTAGTGGCTGAGTAGTATTCCATTGTGTAAATGAACCACATTTTCAATACCCATTATTCTGTCATGGGACATCTAGGTTGTTTCCAGCTTCAGGCTATCCCAAATAAGGCTGCTAAAAATATTATGAGACATGTGCCCCTGTGGCATGGTGGGGCATCTTTTGGGTATATTCCCAAGAGTAGTATAGCTGGATCTTCAGGTATAACTATTTCTAATTCTCTGAGGAACCTCCAGACTGATTTCCAGAGTGGTTGTACCAGTTTGCAATCCCACCAGCAATGGAGGAGTGTTTCTCTTCCTCCACATCCTCTCCAATGTGTTATAACCTGTGGTTTTGATCTTAGCCTTTCTGACTGGTGTAAGGTAGAATCTCAGGTTCATATTGATTTGCTTTTCTCTGATCACTAAAGCCTTTGAACATTTTTTTATGTGCTTCTCAGCCATTTGAGATTCATTCTCCTTCTTTTCAACAGATTTATGTAGCTATTTCATAAAGGGCAAACTGAAGTACATTGGCAGATACATAGATAACAGTTAAATTCACTGACATGGGGAAATCTTATTCCTGAAACACATTTCGAGGTTCAATGATAACAAGGTCCTCATACACATTTCTAAATAGGAACAAAGAGAAAAATTGAGGACCCTCAGGATTGTTCTGACTCTTAACCCAAAACTTACTTAGCAGAGTCCTAGACTTCAAGTCAGTCTGTCCCTGACTGATAATGGAAACCTTGTTAGCTTGGCTCTCTCTAGGCCCAGTCTTTTGTCTTTCCATAGAAAGCCATGATTGTAGTCAATTTTCAAAGGATCATTCTGATATGAGAGGTCAGAGTTCACTATAACTAGTATATTTAGAAACACCAGTCTATATGCAACTCCAGAAAAATAAAGAAAAAAACAAAAATTATCTGACCATGGAGGTGTGTGCTTGGACCTTTTATAGATGAGATGATTTCTCCTGAATAATCTATGGAGCAAGCATCCACCTTGAAGAGAAGCTTGAGAAACAAATTTCCATGGGATTAGACATAGTATAGACTCCCCTAGATTCACCCAGCAATGGCCAATGTGGACAGTCACTCTTTTGCCTAATTTGTTCTTGTCCCATACTCAGATTTTAGGACAATAAGCTGTGAATAGGTATGTGATGCCATATGAGTATAACCTGTTTGTCAAATGGAAAATCTTCAAATTTTTCAATATCTTCAGCTTGCAGTAGTCTTGAAGTTTGCTGATGGTCTAATAATAAATAATATCTACTTGCAATCACGTCAAAGTTGGTAGGGTCTGGCAATGAAAAAGAGGTGATCTGAGTGACTTAGGCCAATTTTGTTTTGGTATAGAACCCAAATTTTGGCGGGATGACTGTCCTTAGGGTATGTATTTGTCCAGAATCACAGGGTTACAGGTATCTATTCCTTGTGTTTCCAAAGAGGTCTCAGGAAGAAAGGCAAGGATCTGCTTCTTCAAAAATTTGACACCACAGGGATGATTCTCATTTAGGATCTTATGCTGGGAACCACATATGGGACAAAGTACAACTAGAAAGGATATAAATGGAAGAAGAATAGGGTTTGTTTGCCTAGCATATGACAGTTATACCCCTACAAATGTCCCACTAAAATGTGCTCCTTCTCCTCTTCAACCTTCCTTCTCCCTAACTGCATATGCAAAATATATTCTGGCCTTAGCAAAGACACTAGGAAGAAGATGTTAATAAAAATAAATGAGCATATGTCTCATTGACGAAAGTTTGACTAAATATTTGAAGGCTTGTATCCTCTCTGCAGCACTAAAATCCTGAATAATAGGGGGAAATAATTTTACTTCAAGTAATAGAGACAATTTTCTTAACTTTTTGACTATGGCACCAGTACTGCTTAATAATGGAAACATTTACAGTAGTCTAGAGTTGGATCATACACAAGCCCTGCAAATAACAACCAAACCAAAGAAGATCAGATTACATAGGTGAGAGGTGGGAAATCATAGCATCTCATTTGTTTTTATTTGTATGTTTATTTTCTAACAACTCCAACTACTCCATTTTTTGTAAAATCTAGATGACATTGAAAATGCTTGCTTTATGTTAGCACCTTGGTTTTCTTCCTTGTTATACAGTTATTCTGACATCAGCAAGCTAACTCTCCCACTAACAATAAAATCTGGATATGTGACATGAATTATTGACCCATTGTTTATTGTCTGGTTTACAGTTTTTTGAATTTGATAAAAATGTGTAAAAGGGAACACTTTTACCCATAAACACCTTCCTCTCCCTCCGCTCCTGTTCCTTCTCCCCAAAGTTCTCTGTCCCCCCATATCCAGTCCTCTTCCATTTCTCTTCAGAAAAAAAGCAAGCCTAAATCAAACCTGGGAACAAGTTACAATGATATGAGGGCACAATCCCTTGTATTATATCTGGACAAGGTAACCCAATAGGAAAAAGAGAAAAGCATCTTGAATACAGGCAGAGCCAGGGGAACCCTATAGAAAAAGAGGAAGAAAACATGTGGAAGCAAGTGTGGATAAGGATATTATGTGAACAAAACCCACAGAAATTACTTACCAGAGCTAACAGAAGCTCACAGATACTGAAGAGACTGCAGCAGATGGCATATTGGTCTGCTTAGGTCATCTGTATAAACATCATGAATATCTACCTTTTCGTTCTAATGAGACTCCCAACTGCAAAAATGGGGCAATGTCTCAGAGTCTTTAGCCAGCAAAGTTTTTTTTTTCAAAAAATGGTTTCTATATAGGAAAGACAAGATTAGGGATTATATAAGGATACTGGAATGGGATAAAGTAATCATTTTCCAAGCTTCCTTATAAGCAATAGATGTTTCAAGGGTAAGAAAATCCCATCAGTCTAGTATGGTCAGAAGAACCAGAAGAAATAAAAAACTAAAGATGTATATTCAGACACCTCTGTTGTGAGCACTTGTTGTTATTCATTTGTAAATTCTGGACCCCTATGTTTGAGAGTATGGAGTATATCCAGTATCACTCACATCTATCCTATTCTTCACAATACATTCTTGCCTTTAACACTCTTTATTAGTGTATAACTCTTCTGGTCTTCATAGTTAGGATTTTTATTGAGCTATGAAATTACAGTTTTCTTACTGGTGAATAGAGTTATTACAAATGCCTATATGTAATATCATGGATTACTGTGCCCCAATGAACCTTAGAATTATTATAGCTTTCACCCCCGTTTAGATACCCCTTTCCAGTATGACTTGCATCTTTCTTTGTTGAAGTTGTACAGTTTCAGTCATTGTTTTCTGTGCAGATTCTACTTGATCTAATTTTGTACACTCAGACTCATGTGTATTCAGTAAAATATAATAAGGAATGTTGATATAAAACACACATGATATTGATATAAAACACACACACATATTTAAACTAGATAGGCATGAACAAATAGCAGAGACCCAAATGCATGACAAACATGTTTTTATAAATTGCTGACCATGTTTGAAAGACATAGTGAGCTGCATATAACAAATTTCTGTTTACTTGTTCTATAATTTGTGCTGAGATAAAGGTGCGAATCTCTAAGAGGTAGCAGCTATTTCCCAGAAATAACTCCATCCTTTTCGTCTGAAAGAGAAATGACAAAAATCAATTCAAAACTGAGAAAGATAACCAAACTTGACTGTCAGCTATGTCTGATAATTCTAATTGTTCCTCTGACATTTCTATAAATTACTACCCAAACAGGTGTATTTTCTATGCAGTACAGCTGAAATCTTGTGGAGTTTAGCTGTGCCAGCATGTGAAATTTCATCCTAGATTAGCTTAACAACTATTTCAATATACACAGAGAAGAAAAATCTGAATCAAGATATAGTTTCCTGAGTATTCAGCCATACCTGCCAACCTCTTACTACCAACTCCTCTCTAAATGCTACACCTCAGACAGGTATACCATTGTATATAATATTGTAATGTGTGTGTGTGTGTGTGTGTGTGTGTGTGTGTGTGTGTGTGAAATCTTTTATTTCTCTAGGGAAAAGAATTTCTTGTGCAACACCTGGTTTGAAGACCTCACACTCAAATAAGTAGCCTATTATCTATGATTTTCAAATGTGTCCAGGAGACTCTTTTTACCTAGGAGCAAATATTGATAGACATTTTATATTACTTTCCTTTTGGTATGTCATGGTGGAGTCTTAGACATTATTTACATCTCTCAAAAATGGAAAAATAGTAGCACTTTGATAGATGGGAGGTTATGGAAAAACTGATAACAAGTTTGAGAAGATAGTGATAAATTTTTTGAGATAGAAAATGCTATGGGTAAGTGAAGCAATATTGAATATAGGAGTAGATTTTAAAGAAGCAATTTTTATATACTTGTTTTTCTTTACTCTATTTAGGTGTGAATAATGACTAGGGGAGTGGTGAGTTTAATGGTCATTGAGATATATCACTTATTTGAGGGAACTGGGGAAGGACGTATATCTAGGTAAATCACAGGACAACAATCCTTTTCCATGTGATATTTATTAGTATTCCTCATTTATGGGCAAATATTTGGCTTATACACTAGATATAACTCATCATGGGAAATATATCATTGAATTTCTAGAAAGGCAAGACATCTCCTTCTGTGTGTAATCATAGTTCTGTTTGTAGGCAAGGAGACCATCCTGAGAGAGACTGCTGGAATAAATTTGGAACTGAGTGAGAAAAAGATGCTAGGCTTACACCTTTGGCACTGACCTCTAAAATATTTGGTAAGTTGGATAAAAGAGGAAAAAATGAGCTTCTGGTTCTTTTTATTTACTACTGTTTGTTTCGTTTGTTTAAATTCTCAGTGGACCTAGAAAAATTCTGAGATGCCCCTCATGATCTTAGTTGACATAGAACAATGGGAATCAGGATAGTACTATGTAGATTTAAGGTGCAGTTATGATAGGGTTTCAGATGCAAATTTATTATAAGACAACTAAATCTCTAAATAGCTAGAAGTAAAAAAATTTCAACTGAAAAACAAAGCATCTCTAAATGATTAACTTTTTGATTTGGGGAAATGGGACAGAAAATCACCCTTCTGAAAGTTTTAGAATAAAAGAAACTAAGCAATATAACCATAATAGTCACCCTGTTAGAAATCCTATATAATTTTACGTAGTGCAAATGGAGTCAACCCCTGATGTATTGCTGTTCCATAACAGCAATTAGAAATACATTGGTATGAGCAAAAAATTTTACACATAGATGTCAAACCTGATGAACAATAATGACATGATTATCATAATCTAAGGAACCAGTATGATACCTATGTCTCTAGTGTTTGACCTGCACAAACTAGATTAAGATTTATTGACTTTGCTGAGAGTATTCATAGAATAGTATATTTATACAGTTGGAAATGCTTTGACAGATCTAAGACCATCATGTCTAGTATATCTGTGTAGTTAAAATACAATATGGTTATTATAAGGAAACCTAAGCATATAAAAAGGTTTATCATGGAAACTAGAATTCAACTGTGAAGAGATTTGTCTGGAATTTGATTTTCTAAGGAAAAATGTTGAAAGTTAAACTCTGTGCTTGTGATACAGTTGGAGAGTTTAGATCATGACAAAATGTTGATAGAAGGCATCCAAAATGAACCATTATATATGTTTTATTTTTTATTCATTTATTTATTTATTTTTGGTTTTTCAAGACAGGGTTTCTCTATATATCCCTGGCTGTCCTGGAACTCACTCTGTAGACCAGGCTGGCCTTGAACTTAGAAATCTCCCTGCCTCTGCCTGCCAAGTGCTGGGATTAAAGACATGTGCCACCACTGCCTGGCTCCACCCATTGTATATGTTAAAATAAGTCAGTTCACCATATGAACAATTGCCCAGTTGTATTTGTTCATTATGCTGCCATTTTTCAACATGAACTGCTTATTAACTTCCACCTTCCCTATTACGTTATTCTAGACAGACATGTTCCAAAGTTTCATGATTTCATGATTTGCACCTGCATAGCAAGCAGGGGGATCTCTAGAAAGGAGAGGCATAAAGCTATCCCTACTATCAGAAGTGCAAAATTTCCAAAGAACACTCATATAGACTTTTCTACTAGAGGTAGCCATTTGAAAGGACATTCTCTCCACTAGGATAATGATTTCTCACATCTTGACAATAAAATTGTATAGACTAGTCTAGAAGTGGTGTAAGAGTAAAATGCCTAAAATAAAAAAGTTCTATAAAAAACAAGCAAGCAGCAGGAGCCACATTCATCACTGTAACTACTGATGGAATAATGAAAGAGAGACTTCTGTGGAAAAGCAGTAGGAGACAGAAATGTAATGGCTCAGATAGAATGACTGATGGTTGTACACACTTAAGAAATAAGTGCTGCCAGGCAGTGGTGGTACACGCCTTTAATCCCAGCACTTGGGAGGCAGAGGCATGTGGATTTCTGAGTTCGAGACTAGGCTGGTCTACAGAGTGAGTTTCAGGAAAGCCAGGGCTACACAGAGAAACACTGTCTTGAAAAACAAACAAACAAACAAACAAAATTAAACAAACAAATAAATAAATAAGTGCCTCAAATTCATACCATTTTATTCAGCATTAATAGGTGGAAGAAAATATTATGCTAACAAATCAAATTTATACATGCTATAGTATACCTGAATTATATTTAATGTTAATTTCTCATTACTTGTGGTATTTTTCAAACATGCTCAGAATGATGATGGATTTCAAAATAATTCACCAAATTTATCATCTCTGCAATTCTACTATTAACTACAGGATAGTGGCTCAGTCTTCTCCCTCATTGTTCTACCCATGCTCTGTTTACACTGAGGTTTTTGTTTGTTTATTTGTTTATTTGTTTTTATATAGATATCATAATGATAATCTGAGTATTCTTCAGATTTGGAGTCTCATTTAATAGACTGCATATGTTCCTGAAGAATCAATAATAAAAAATTAGTTCACAAAACATACAAAGGACAGGGTTTGGTGTAAAATTCTTGGGAGATTATGTGGTGTGATACACAAGTGAAATCTAACAATATTATGCGGAAAGCTTAAAAATAGTCTTTGTTGTTAAATATTAAAATATAAACCAAAAGAAAAGCAGATACTCTTAGAGGCTTGTGAATTGTTGAAAGTCAATGCTAGCCGGGTGGTGCTGGCACATGCCTTTATTCCAAGCACTTGGGAGGCAGGGACAGGAGTATTTCTGAGTTTTGTTCTACAGGGTGAGTTCCAAGAAAGCCAGGGCTATACAGAGAATCTCAAAAAACAAACAACAAAACACAAAAACAAAATAACAAACAAACAAAAAAGAAGTCAATGCTTAGAGTGGATTACTTGACTATCATTTGTTGGCTACCAAGGCTTTAGACAAGTCTAAGTCAGTAAAGGCAGAAATCACGTTGGTTAGTTTCCTTATAGGCATTAAAAATATTCCTATTGCTGAGGAAGTTGATTTATTTGTATATGTGACCTTTACATATAAAACTAGAAGGATATAATAAATCCTATCCTTGCAGGTAGCACCAAAAATCCCAGCATGAACCACTAACTACACTACAGAAAATTGTCTCAAAACCAGAAGCAGTTGTAGATTTTGTCTGTTTCAAAGTGGAAGTTTAAGTTCAAGATGTGCCACCTAGTGCAATAATAACTTAAATGATTAATGCAAAAAATCAGATTTCTTATTGAATTAAATGTCCATTACAGTGGGACAAATATCACAGATGGTATGAATCACTTAGAGAAATACTTGTGATAAGAGAAGTCATGGGCTCCAATGAAGAAGTATCTCCTATAAATTGGTTACAAGTCTTACCAGCTACCATTTCTCTACATTTGTTTTGACAGTCATGGAATGTTCCTATACTCCATGTCAATAAATACAATTTTCTCTATCTTCATTTTTATAATTTCTGTCAGTTATTCTTTATACTGTCTATTCCCAAGAAATCCATTTTCTCAAAGTGTGGCACTTAGATAAAACCAATATCCAATCAGGTACCTGAAAAAATATAAGATTGTATGAGTATTTATTTATCTGTTTGTGTCCACAAGTGTGTGCAGTGACATGCATGCTAGGGCCAGAAGAGGATTTCTGGTGCCTTTCTCTATCATACTTTCCCTCATCCCTTGTGTATTGTACTGCAGCTGTAGCTTGGGGGCTCCAAACAAGCTCCAATGATTCCAATTTCCTCTCTTTGCACAAACACTGGGTACATGCATGTACAGCAGCATTTGTCTTTGTACATGGTTTTTGGAGACCAAAATTCCAAGTCTTTATGTTTTCTCAGAATTCTTATTCATTATTGAAAATATTTTTCTTGAGACATGAGGAATGTTACAGCTGTAGTACAAGTGGGGAAAGATGCTCAGAGACCAAACCTCTGCACCTTCACAACACTGTATGGGTGGGCAGAAGATGCATAGAGCCCCACTTGCCCCTATGTAAATCAATACAAGAGAGGGAAGACGTTCACGCATTCACCAGATGCCATGAAGCACAGACAGAAGAGGCCTCCCAGAAGCAAACCAGGTGAATGTCCTACCTGGAGTGGTAACCACTACACTGTGCAAATGTGTGGCATACATAATTGAGAGAAAGAAAAGAGAAACAGTTTGAGCACTATTGAGATGTGCAACTGCATATGCCAGGGTGGAGAGGAATAGCCACTTTTGAGTAACCAGCCCCTCCACCTGACACTGTGTGGAAGTGCCTACCCAAGCTGCCTCTAAGGGCCATGCCTGGTTCTGTGGCTACACAGTGGCAGGGCTCAGTGTCAATGTCTGTGGCTCATGCTATCACTGGAAAATATGAGGATGATAGTGGCCTTCGAAGCAGCGGGATCCATATAGATGTACAGTTGCTTTGAGGAAGTAGTCAATCCTTGTACTGGCTCCTCCCCACTGGTGTTCTTGAAAGTTGGCCCACCTCTCACCTACTTCAGTACTTGGGCTGTTGGGATCTCTACTTTGCCAGACTATCACAGTTGCCTGTTATTGGAGGCACTGTGGAGGACAAGTATGTGGAAGGGATGACCTGGCCTAGTCTGCTATGTGATGGCTCTGGCAAAGATCTGTGGCACCCCTTTCCAGTTTCCTTGCCAATTACTTCAGTTGGGAAAGGTGGCCTGAGAGTCATGAGAGTGGGAGAGCTGGCCCTGCCTCTCACAGGGTACAGCATTTGGGAGAGTGTGTCCTGGGTCTTGAATAGGCAGTACAGTAGCATGTAGTTGTCTCTAGAGTTATGGGTGTGGCTGAGCCAGCCTTGGCCCAAGGGTATGAGAGCTGAATTCATAATTTAATGAAAAAGAAGAGGAAGAAGAGGAAGAAGAAGAAAAAAAAAGAAGAAGCAGCATTCTCCTTATCACAGGCATAAGGGAGTTCAAGCTCTTTCATTAGCATATTCCTGTAGAGCCTATTAGCATGCCAAGGTGTATGAAAGCTTCTGGGCTCTTTCAATCACTATTCACAAGTATCAGTTATAGACTTCAATGTCCTCAGTCACTTTTTCAGGTTCTTTCCCCAACTGTTTTTCTTAAACTGCTCATGCCTTTTGTTTCTTTCTGGTTTTCTGAGAGACAGGTTTAACACTTTTCAATAAACTTTACCCCTTTTACCAACAGATCTCCAATTTTTGCTTTCTTTACTTTGTATATTGCATTTTCCTGTTGCTTGGAAGACAGGAGAGGCACAAATAATACCATCTTCAAGGAGATAAGTTTCTTGTAGTTTAATTAATGTACCAATTTTGTCCTACTAAGTACAGACTGTATTAGGTACACACAGTGGCTTATGCCAACCATCATATATGTGTTGAAATTCAGGAGTTCTATTCTGTGACTCAGCTGCTATTCCTCAACCTTGTCAAACTATCCAACTCTCCTCAATGATTCAGTGTTTCTCTGGTTCCTGGAGCCTGTCATGACTATCTGGGCATCTCTAGATACTAAACTACTTTCTTCTCCATATACAGAAAGCCTTATCCCTTTTCCAAAAAGCCTGTCCCAGTCTACCTATCCAGCTCTTTTCTTATCTACTTGAACTAACCACAAATCTACTGATAAAGTGTCAACCTGGATCTCCCTGTTTTGTCTACTATTACTAAAAAAGTCACTCTGGTGTGCAAGAATGCACCTATAGTCCCACAGGTATTCCATCAAAAAACAAGGAATACCTTTTCTCTGTCTTTTAAAATATTTCTCTTTGGCAAGTCACTCAGTCTACTTGGGGGATACACCAGATTTAGATTCTGGTTTGACACAAACTCTTCTCTATTCTCTTGCCTAGATCATGAAGCATCACATCTCTTACATGTTGACCATGAGATCTTCCCATTCAAAACACAAGTCCTCACCTCTGTTCCCATGTCTAATCAAGCATCTGCCTTACCTCATACTTGATGATGTTATTAAGCCTCACCACCTCGTTTTTTAGTACAACATGACTTGGTTAAAATACAAGCTCAATGATTTGTGTCAATGGCCAACAGATACCAGACTGACTTAAACATTATCAACATATGGGCAAGTGGTCTGAGCATGCATGCTTTGTATATTTTCTATTCTGACCCTTCACTCTGAACATCACTGCTGGTGTCTTATTAAACACATTAAGGAGGGTCACTGCTAAGATTTGAGAGTCTTCCTCAGAAAAGTTGTTTTTTCTCTTTTTTCTTTTCTTTTCTTTTTTTTTATTAGATGTTTCTTTATTTACATGTCATACAATTTCTCCTCTCCTGGATTCCCCTCAGAAAAAATGAAAAAAAAAAACGTAAAATAAAACAAAAACAAAAACAAACACTTGTTCCCTCCCCCGTCTCCCTGTTCTGCTCACCACTCCCATTCTCCTGCTTACTGGCCTTGGCCTTCTGCTACACTGGAACATAAATCCTGCACATGGTCAAGGGCATCTCCTCCCATTCATGGCCAACTTGGCCATCCTCTGATAGACATATGCTGCTGGAGCCATTAGTCCCACCATGAATACTGTTTGGTTGGTGGTTTAGTCCTTGGGAGTTCCGAGGATACTAGGTAGTCCATTATTTTTTTCATCCTAAGGGTCTGCAAGCCCTTCAGCTCCTTGGGTCCTTTCTCTAACTCCATCATTGGAGACCCTGTACTCAGTCCGATGGATGGCTGTGAGCTTCTACTTCTGTATTAGTCAGGCACTGTCAGAACCTCTCAGGAGACAACTATATCAGGATCCTGCCAGTCAGCACTTGCTGGCATCCACAATAGTGTCAGGATTTGATGATTGAATATGAGAAGGATTCCCAGGTGTAAGAGTCTCTGGATTGTCCTTCCTGCAGTCTCTCCTCCATAGTTAGTCTCTACAACTCCTTCCATGGGTACTTTGTTCCCCCTTTTATGAAGGAATGAAATATCCAGATTTTGGTCTTCTTCTTGAGTTTTTTGTAGTTTGTGGATTGTACATTGTGTATTCCAATCTTCTGGGCTAATATCTACTTATCAGAGAGTGCATACCATGTGTGTTCCTTTGTGACTGGGTTCCCTCACTCAGGATGATATTCTTCACATCCATCAATTTCCTGAAGAATTTCATAAATTCATTGTTTATAATAGCTGAATACTACTCCATTGTGTAAATGTGCCATGTTTTCTGTATCCATTCCTCTGTTGAGAGACATCTGGGTTGTTTCCAGTTTCTAGCTATTATAAATAAGGCTGTTATGAACATAGTGGATCATGAGTCATTATTGCATGTTGAAACATCTTCGGATTTGTGCCCAGGAGTGGTATAGGTGGGTTCTCTGGTAGTACTATGTCTAATTTCTGGAGGAACCACCAAACTGATTTCCAGAGTGGTTGTAACAGCTTGCAATCCCACTAGCAATGAAGGAGTATTCCTCTTTCTCCACAACCCCTCCAGCATCTGTTGTCACCTGAAATTTATATCTTAGCCATTATGAATAGTGTGAGGTGGAATCTAAGGGTTGTTTAGATTTGCATCTCCCTGATGACTAAGAATGTTAAACAAATTTTTAGGTACTTCTCAGCCATTCAGTATTCCTCAGTTGAGAATTCTTTGTTTAGCTCTGTACCACATTTTTAATATGGTTATTTGGTTCTCTAGAGTCTAACTTCTTGAGTTCTTTGTATATATTGGATATTAGCCCTGTATCAGATAAAGGGTTGTAAAGATCATTTCCCAATTTATTGGTTGCTGTTTTGTCCTATTGACAGTGTCTTTTGCCTTACAGAAGCTTTGCAATTTTATGAGGTTCCATTTGTCAATTCTTGATCTTAAAGCATAAGCTATTGGTGTTCTGTTCAAGAAAATTTCCCCTGTGCTTATGTGCTTGAGGTTTGTCCCCACTTTTTTGCTATTAGTTTCAATGTATCTGGTTTTATGTGGAGGTCCTTGATACACTTGGACTTGAGCTTTGTACAAGTAAATAGCAATGGATCAATTTGCATTCTTCTACATGTTAACTACCAGTTGAGTCAGCACCATTTGTTGGAAATGCTGTCTTATTTCCACTGGATGGTTTTAGCTACTTTGTCAAAGATTAAGTGGCCATAGGTTTGGGGTTCATTTCTGGGTCTTCAATTCAGTTCCATTGATCTACCTGCCTGTCACTTACCAAAACCATGCAGTTTTTATCACAATTGCAATGTAGTACAGCTTAAGTTCCAGGATGGAGATTCCACCAGAGGTTCCTTTATTGTTGAGAATAGTTTTGGCTATACCAGGTTTTTTGTTATTTCAGATGAATTTAAAAATTGCTCTTTCTAAGTCTGTGAAGAATTGAGTTGGAATTTTGAAGGGGATTGCATTGAATCTGTAGATTGCTTTTAACAAAATGGCCATTTTTACGATATTAATCCTGCCAATCCACAAGCATGGGAGATCTTTCCATCTTCTGAAATCTTCTTCCATTTCTTTCTTCAGAGACTTGAAGTTCCTGTCAAACAGATCTTTTACTTGCTTAGTTAGAGTTATACCAAGGTATTTATATTATTTGTGACTATTGTGAAGAGTGTTGTTTCCCTAATTTCTTTCTCAGCATGTTTGTCCTTTGAGTAGAGGAAGGCCACTGATTTGCTTGAGTAAATTTTATATCCAACTACTTTGCTGAATTTGCTTATCAGGTTTAGGAGCTCTCTGGTAGAACTTTTGGGGTAACTTAAGTATACAATCATATCATCAGCAAATAGTGATAATTTGATTTCTTTCCAATTTGTATCCCTTTGATCTCCATTTGTTGTCTAATTGCTCTGGCTAGGACTTTAAGTACAATATTGAATAGGTAGGGAGAGAGTGGGCAGCCTTGTCTAGTTCCTGATTTTAGTGGAATTGCTTCAAGTTTCTCTCCATTTAGTTTGATGTTGGCTACTGGTTTTCTGTATATTGCTTTTACTATGTTTAAGTATGGGCCTTGAATTCCTGATCTTTCCAAGACTTTTATCATGAAGGGATGTTGGATTTTGTCAAATGCTTTCTCAGTATCTAATGAGATGATCATATGATTTTTTTCTTTGAGTTTGTTTATATAGTGAATTACATTGATGGATTTCTGTATATTGATCCATCCCTGCATCCCTGGGATGAAGTCTGCTTGATCATGACGGATGATCATTTTGATGTGTTCTTGAATTCAGTTTGCAATAATTTT
Source organism: Mastomys coucha (assembly GCF_008632895.1). Lineage (NCBI taxonomy): Eukaryota > Metazoa > Chordata > Mammalia > Rodentia > Muridae > Mastomys > Mastomys coucha. Next base: position 51,229,544 of record NW_022196904.1, on the reverse strand, counting down.
ATTGAGTATTTTTGCATCAATATTCATAAGGGATATTGGTATGATGTCTTCTTTCTTCATTAGGTCTTTGTGTGGTTTAGGTATCAGAGTACTTGTGGCTTCATAGAACAAATTGGGTAGAGTACCTTCTATTTCAATTTTGTGGAATAATGTGAGGAGCATTGGTATTAGATCTTCTTAGAAGGTCTGATAAAACTCTTCACTAATCCTATCTGGTCCTGGGCTTTTTTTTTGATTGGGAGATTATTAATGACTGTTTCTATTTCATTAGCAGATATGGGACTGTTTAGATCATTTATCTGATCTTGATTTAACTTTTGTACATGGTATCTGTCTAGAAAATTGTCCATTTCATCCAGGTTTTCCACTTTTGTAGAGTATAGGTTTTTCTAGTAGGATCTCAAGACTTCTTAGATTTCCTCAGTGTCTGTTATTATGTCTCCTGTTTCATTTCTGATCTGGTTAATTAGGATGCCCCCTAGTTAGTCTGGCTAAGGGTTTATCTATTTTGTTGATTTTCTCAAAGAACCAGTTCCTGTTTTATTTGATTTCTTTGGATAGTTTTTTGTTTCTATTTGGTTGATTGTTTCCTGAGTTTGATTATTTCCTGCCTTTGAATGCTCTTGAGTGAATTTCTTTTTTGTTCTAGAGCTTTCAGATGTGCTGTCAAATTGCTGGTATATGTTCTGTCCAGTTTCTTTTTGGAGGCACTTAAAGTTGTTAGTTCCTCTTAGGACTGTTTTCATTTGTGTCCCATAAGTTTGTGTATGTTATGGTTTCATTTTCATTAAACTTTAGAAAGTCTTTAATTTGTTTCTTTATTTCTTCCATGACCAAGTTATCATTGATTAGAGTGGTGTTAGCTTCTTTGTGTATGTGGGCATTCTATTGTTTATGTTGTTATTGAGGAGCAGCCTTAGTCTATGTTGATCTGATAAGATGCAAGGAATTATTTCAATCTTCTTTTTTCTGTTGAGGCCTGATTTGTGACCAATTATATGGTCAATTTTTGAGAAAGTACCCTGAGGTGCAGAGAAGAAGATATATCCTTTTGTTTTAAGATAAAAATCTCTTTAGATATTTGTTAAATCCTTCTGTTTCATAACTTCTGTTAGTCTAAATGTGTCTTTGTTTAGTTTTTGTTTCCATGATCTGTCCAATGCAGCGAGTTTGGTGTTGAAATCTCCCACTATTATTGTGTTCAGTGCAATATTTGCTTTGAGCTTTAGTAAAGTTTCTTTTATGAATGTGGAGCATAGAGTTTAAGAATTGAGAGTTCATCTTGGTAGATCATATCTTAGATGAGTATGACGTGTCCCTCCTTATCCTTTTTGATCACTTTAGGGTGAAAGTCAATTTTATCCTATATTAGAATGGCTACTCCAGATTTTTTTCTTGAGACCATTGGCTTGGAAAATTGTTTTCCAGCCTTTTATTCTGAGGTATTGCTTGTCTTTGTCACTGAGGTGGGCTTCTTGTATACTACAAAATGTTGGGTCTTGTTTACATACCCAGTCTGATAGTCTATGTCTTTTTATTGGGGAACTGAGTACATTGATATTTATAGGTATTAAGGAGAAGTAATTGTTGCTTCCTGTTATTTTTGTTGTTAGAGTTGGAATTCTGCTCATATGGCTATCTTCTTTTAGTTTTGTTGGAAGATTACTTTCTTGCTTTTTCTGGGATGTAGTTTCCCTCCTTATGTTGTAGTTTTTCCTTTACTATCCTTTGAAGGGCTGGATTTGTGGAAATATATTATGTAAATTTGGTTTTGTCATGGAATACTTTGGTTTTCCATGTATGGTAATTGAGAGTTTGGCTGGGTATAGTATCCTGGACTACCATTTGTGTTCTCTTAGGGTCTGCATGACATCAGCCCAGGATCTTCTGCCTTTAATATTCTCTGGCAGGATGTCTGGAGTAATTCTCATAGGTCTGTCTTTATATGTTACTTGACCGTTTTCCCTCACTGCTTTTAATAATATTTCTTTGTTTTGTGCATTTGGTGTTTTGACTATTATATTGCAGGAGGAATTTCTTTTCTGGTCCAAACTATTTGGCCTTCTATAGGCTTCTTGTAAGTTCATGGGCATCTCTTTCTGTAGGTTATGGAAGTTTTCTTCTATAATTTTGTTGAAGATATTTACTGCTCCTTTAAGTTGGAAATCTTCACTCTCTTCTATACCTATTATCCTTAGTTTTATTCTTCTCATTGTGTCCTGGATTTCCTGAATGTTTTGGGTTAGGAACCTTTTGAATTTTTTGTTTTCTTTGACTGTTGTGTCACTGTTTTCTATGGTATCTTCTGCAACTGAAATTCTCTCTTCTATCTCTTGTATTCTGTCAGTGATGCTTGCATCTATAGCTGCTGACTTTTTTCCTAGGATATCTATCTCCAGAGTTGTCTCACTTTGTGATTTCTTAACTATTTCTACTTCCAGTTTTAGGTCTTGGATGGTTTTGTTCAATTCCTTCACCTGTTTATTTGTGCTTTCCTCTAATTATCTAAGGGATTTTCATGTTTCATCTTTAAGTGCTTGAATCTTTTTACCTGTGTTCTCCTGTATTTCTTTAAGGGAGTTATTCATGTCCTTCTTAATTTCCTCTATCACCATCATGAAATATGATTTTAGATCCAAATCTTGCTTTTCTGGTGTTTTGGGATATCCAGGACTTGCTGTGGTGGGAGTTCTAGGTTCTGATGAAGCCAAGTAGTCTTGGTTTCTGTTGGTAAGTTTCTTGCCTTTCACCATTTGTTAATCTCTGGTGATAGATGTTTTTGCTGTCTCTGGCTGGAGCTTGTTCTTCCTCTGGGTCTGTAAGCCTGTGTCAGCACTTATGGGAGATCAGCTCTCCTAGGACCCATGTGCAGAGGGCTGTGTACCAGTAGTCCCTCCAGAGTCCTGGGGTCAGAACAAACCCTGGATACAGGCTTTCCATTTGCTGGATAGGTGCAAAGAGTGATGTGGATCTGCTGTCCCTCCTAGTTGTAGACTGAGTCCCTGGGTTGGAGCACTCCCTGGAGGCAAGCTTTCTGCTTGCATGGAAGGGGCAGAGAGGGCTCTGGATCTGCCATCCCTCCTAGGTGTAGAAGGAAGTAGAAAGGATCTTGTGCAGGCAGCCCTGCCACTTCTGAGGCCTGTCCATTTCTTTTATTTTTAATTTATTTTTTTACACTCCATATTCCCTTCCCTGCCTCCCCCATCCACACTATAACTGCTCTATATCCCACATCTCCTCCCCACACTCCTGTCTATACTTGCATGTCCCCAACCCCAACCCCACCTGATCTCTAAACTCCCTGGGACATCCAGTCCCTTTTGGGTTAGGTGCATCATCTCTAAATGGACATAGACCTGGAAGTCCTCTACTGAATGAGTGTTGAGGGCCTCAAAGCAGCTGGTGTATGCTGTCTGTTTGGTATCCCACTGTTTGAGAGATATCAGGGGTCTATATTAATTGAAACTGCTGGTCCTCCTACAGGATCACCCTTCTCCTCAGCTTCTTTTAGCCTTTCCTAATAAAACAACGTGCAAATATCTGCATCTGACTCTTTAAGCTTCTTGTTGAGTATTTCAGAGGGCAGTCATGATAGGTCTCTTTTTGTGAGTGCTCTATATCCTCAGTAATAGTGTCAGGTCATGAGACCTCCCCTTGAGCTAGATCACAGTTTGGACCAGTCACTGGACCTTTTAATCCTCAGGCTCTTCTCCATTTCCAACTTTGTAATTCTTTCAGACTGGAAAAATTATGGGTTAGAGTTTTTGACTGTGTGATGGCAACCCTATCCCTCACTTGATGTCCTGTCTTCCTGCTGGAGATGGGCTCTATAAATTCCCTGCCCTTTGAGTACTGGGAATCTCTCACCTCCCATGTCTCTGGTGCATTCTGGAGGCTCCTCCCAACCTCATATTTACTGAGGTTGCCTGTCTCCATTCTTTCTGCTGGCCCTCAGAGCTTTAGTCCTTTTTTCTCACCCAGTACCAGATTAGGTACCCTTCTCCCCCCCTCACCTTCCCTCCACCCCATCCACTTTCCCTCCCAGGTCCCTCCCTCCCACCCTTCTTGTAATTGCTTTCTTCTCTCTCCTAAGTAGGCCTGAAGCATCCTTACTTGAGCATTACAGCTTATTGAGCTTTTTGAGTTCTGTGGACTATATATTGGGTATTCTGTATTTTTTTTTTAAGTCATATTAGTTTAAGCATATTAACTTCCATGTTCCAAAGTTCTCTGACAGTTTTGAATACTAAAATATCTAAGTTAAACAATCTTTGTTTACAATTATCTGTTCTAAATATTAACCCACATACATAAAACAGGAATCTACTTAAAGTTTGCTCTAATAACTAATTGCATTAATTATTAGCATGACTTATTTTCAACTTGCATTATTTAAAAATTATACAAGTTTTTGTAAAATTAGGACTTCAATTTCCATTCTTTTTATGTTTCAGCCTTAAAAAAACATGGTTTTGAACTGAAGGTTGAGAATCACAATGGACCTTTGTAATCAATAAATATAGTTTGTAAAGTGACTGAAAACTTTTCTGAATTTTATATGCTATATCATTATAAAACATAATGGTTTCCCATATGATCTAGTTTATAAAATATCTATAGCTTATATATAAGTTAAACAAATTACTAATAGTTTAAACTATTCAATGTATCTAAAATTAATGTATCCCAACTTAAAAGTATCTTTAGTAAACTGTTTCCTTGGCTAGCTTACATCATGTGTACTTTATATTTCAGAATGGAATCATGTCACATGTTTTAAGATTAACTAAGCATAAACATTTATCACTAACAGCAAGTAATGAGTTTTAAACAGGTCCATAGTTTATAAGTCAATAATCCTGCTTTTGACACTGAACTTTAAAGACATTCCTAGTTCACAAAATTGTGAACCATAGCCAATTTCATGGCCAACAATAAAGCTGATCAGTACAAAACACCTTGAAAATTGTCCATGTTTGTCACACAGAACTAGTCTACTTCAGTAGTGTCTGGACAGGCCTAAATACCTGATCACAGACCTGAGGCGTACACTTCAAAAGGAGTCAGTCTCCTGAGGTAGCCCAGTCGCTGACATCTCCTAACTGAGATGTGTTTCAGATTGGTCTCTGCTAAAATCTGTGGAGAGATCTGCGTGCTTTCTTTATACAGGCATAAAGGTGCCCTAAGAAATATTTTGTTATTAGCTAATACTGAGATTAAACATTATTTTCTGGCCTCCACAGTTTTTCAATAATCTTAATTGATTACCTAGCTGTAAATTAGCATGGAATTTTTACTAAGAATCTGTCTTACCAGACAGGGTGTCTCAAGAGTTAGAGCTAACAGTTAGACACTTATTATCAGAGCAGTCTCACACAAGACAATTGTTTTACTGCCAGAGAGAAGTTAGAAGTTGTAGGACTTCCGTCACTAATTATCTGTGTTACAGCCAAGGAAAGCTAGTATATGACCTTCAGCTACTTGCCTCAGACAGACCCAGAGAATTTATCTTGGGGCAACCAAAATAGCCCAAGAAGAAGGACAATACTGCTCCTCTGCCTTGCAACTGGCTGCTTGTTCTCACTGACCTTGATGTAGCAGTCTCCTGCCTACGTGACTTCTGTCATTTACCCTGTTTTCTGTATACTGTATAAACCTGATTTCTACTTTGTTCAAATTGCACTCAGATTCTGGACTCCCTTGAGCTGTGTCTGTTTGTCATTTCTTCATCAATGCTTTGTCTACCTGACTAGGACCTTGTTCTCCCCACGGGATGAGGGAGGCCCAGACTGGCCGGCCCATGGCACATGTTAAATGACTTTCAAATTTCTACTTTACCAAATCCACTAAAGAGAAAGCACAGTGGTGAACCTGAGACCCTGGTAGCTGGTGATAGGAAAAAGAAACAACATTCAATCCTGCATCCAAGTAGTAGAAAAGACATACTTATTTAAACATAATTTTACAATAGCTTTTGTTCCATTTTATAACCTTAATATTCCATCATCATATAAAGAATGCTTTAAACAAGTTTTAAGTCACATAAATGGTGTGTTTTAAAACTATTTCTTTGAATTTCTATCATCACATAAAAATCTATATAATCACAAAATAAGAACTCATTGCTTTCTTAGACAAATTGAGATACAATAATGAACAGATAATTCCCTAGGACTAAGATGTTTTATAGTTGCTACTTAATACAACATGGTCTACTTAAATGGTAAATTAGCAGGGAAAGTTGTAAACTACCTCAACATGGTTCGTATTTATGATGACTTGTATCCAAGATACATGCACATATACACATATTGAGTTGAAAGAGTTACTTACGCACATACATACGCCCTAAAGAAGAGTACTTAAACATATGTACTTAAAACTATTCTATTAAATAAATTTAATTTATATATTAAAATAAACTTAATTTAACAACCTTTGTTATATAAATTTAAGTCCAAATATTATTGCAGAGTATATTGATATTAAATCATACCCAAATGAGCAAACTACAAATCCAAAGATAAAAGTTTACAGCATAAAAATAAGATATTTTCTTTTTTGAGATCAGATTGCAAAGATATAAGAGATAAAGACTTTTTTAGAATGGAGAGTTAGAACTTTTGAGATAAGATTTTTTGTGAGCATAGAGCTAAAAGTTTAGATAAACAATAATTGGGAATCATTTGATCATGGCAGTGAGAAGTTGAAAATAAGGTGTGCCAAATTTAGACTTTTGAATGTGGCCAAGTTTTTGTAATAAGCCCTGATTTCATGAAGAGAGAGAGGGAAAGCATGTTTGACATAGTGCAAGCTGGCTGCAGAAAACCTGAAAGAGAGATGGGTCAAAGGCAACTGAGGGTCATCTGGGCAGCTGAAAGACAGAGCAAGAGGGAGGAATGGAATTCTAGCTACTTTGTAAACAAATTCAGAGACAAATGATATATGCATACTTCAGTAGTGGTTAGAAAATCAACTTGGCTAAGAGCAGCTATTAGCAGGATCAGGTGTATGTGTTTCAGTATCTGGACCCACCCTACCCTGTTCTATTGCAGCTTACTGACAAGATGTTTAAGCAGTATGCGGAGACCAGAAAAAGAGAAACAGATCTTGGAGAAAAGAGAAATAGGGGATGGGGAATATCTTTCTTTTCCCAAATTTCTTATATTATTTTTAAAAGTCCCTAATGAAATTAGAAATTTAATTGTAATAGTGAATAAATTCAAGGCCTTTCAAACTGTTTTCAGGTTTAAAAGATAATCATTTTCTAACAGGGATCCCAAGACATAATGAGAAGTTATTCAAGACATTATTCCTCTGGATGAGAGGAAGCAAAAGGTCACTACAGGCTACAGTTCACAGGATTCAGTAAGGATTGAATGAGGAACATTCAGTGTACCTTAATTACACTCAATGTGATCTGTAGCATCACCTGGATAAGCCAGAGGAGAATCTTTACACCTGGTAGCACGGCTTTCATAGAAAGCAGGATTTGAACAGCAAACCCAAATCTTAAATAGTATCATCTCATCCAACTGAATTGTTTGAGAGCCACAAAACCAAGATGGACTAGAGGAATTGTGAGATTAACAGGAAATTTCAAAGTGGGGTGGCAGAAGAGAACAGGAAGAAGATAATCACCCAGTAGGGCCTGTAGAGACTGCAGAGAATGGTGGATTGGAGAAAGCTGAAGAACAATTACCTTGGCCTGAAAGGCTTCGGTTTGGAGTACTTCTACTCATAAGCATATCAGAAGAGTGTAGGACATTGTAAAGTTCATTTTCTCAAATTAAGGAAAATATTTACACAGACTCTAAATGAAACTTATCCAATTCTGGTAAGACCTGTTGGTGAGTGGTCAGTGAGGCAAAAAGCAGGTTTGTTACATGTAGGTGAAGGTTGAAAGTTGAGTGCTTGTTTGGCTTAGACCTGTAAGAAGGAGAATAAGTACTAGGAAATCCTACTGAATCTCACCGAAAATGTCATGAAATATAATGTGGCATGAGGTACCTGGATGCCTCATGCCAAGGTGTCCCCTGGAATAATTATACCATGCATCAGGGGTTGATTAGGGGAAGGGAGAGGAGCAAGCCATGTAGACAGGCAGACAGACAGATAGATGAGTGATAAACAGTGAGGGCAAAAAATGGGTGGTGTTTACAGAGAAAGACAAAAAGAAGTGAGAGAGAATACCAATCAGAGATTGTATGAGAAAGAACTGGGATGGGATTCCTTTTATCAGGACACACACACACACACACACACACACACACACACACACACACATACACACACAACCCTAGCACAACTAGTGGTGGCAGCAGAAGATGACAGTAGCAATTTCTTGGTCCCTAAGCGGAGCAGAATGGAATCGTCTGTAAGCTAACACTTAGACTATACTTCCTGCTTACTCTTGTAAAATTTATCCTTCTGGGATCTCTGTGGTAGCTATTAATGGCTAGTCCTACAAGCCAAAAACTACAGGCTCTTTCTTCTGCTCCTTCTGGGGCCACTTGAGAGCTCACTCCATCCTTGTTATTCCTAGTTGCCAACCTCATTCTTGGGCAGATTTATCATGAATAAGTTAAACATTTTGTTTGTTTGTTTGTTTGTTTGTTTTCAACTAAGGGCCTCTGGAATACTTCCTCCTCTATCAGCCTTCGAAGTATGCATTTCTGACATCAGTCCTTTATTCTACCCCCATCCAAATACTCTGTTGATCCAAGATTGTGGTACAATACTTCTGCCTCCGTAGCCATTATCATCTCCCTTTTAAGATTCCTCTCTAGGTGCCTAAAATTTACCCTGTTACTCTCAATATCATGTTCTCCAAAACCATAGAGTTTAAAATCTTGAAACTACCTTGATAAAGATATTTACAAGCTCACTCGCTCAGCTTACAATATTCCTATCTTGACTGACTCAAATCCAAATTCAATTTGAGGAGCCACAATGCAGCAGGAGCTAGACTGATCAGTTCAGTCATTGGTTAGTAAATGAAGGAATGTCATTCTAAAATGCTCTAGGGAATTGAATTGGAAAGTCTCAGGGGAAACAAATCTAACACAGCTAACAAAGTTAGTGTCCCATATTATTGTTTTATATCCAATATTGATATACTGAAGAAACAATTATGACAGATATGATCCAACCATATTCTAATACACAGTGCTTATATTTGATGTTCAGTTTTGACATTTTTTTACAGTATGAGCATAGAATTTCAAAATGTTTTACCAAATATATAATCTCTGAAGTCTTATTGTTCATTATTGTATAATGGTTCTGAAATTTTTCTCATTGCACTACACATCCTTTCTCTTTTCCCTCCTCCTCCCTACTCCTTCCATCTCCCTCCCTCTCTCTCTCTCTCTCTCTCTCTCTCTCTCTCTGTGTTTGTTTGTTTGCTTGTTTTAATATATTCTTCATGGAAGCTAGCTCCTATAGGCCTAGTAGTTACCACTGAGGTTGCTTTGGAGAATTAAATTCCAGAGTTCTACTCACTTGTAGAGCTTGTATTTTTCACAGTAAGAAAAAAAAATATCAGTCAAAATGTGTCACCTGGAGCAATAATGACATGACAGGTTCTACAAAGCATTCAAGTTCTTACTATGCTACATATACATTTCTGTAGGTCCCAAATTATTTATGTAAAGGTACTCAAGCAAATATTAGTGACAAGGGAAGTCAGAGACTTCATGGAAGAATCATGTACTTTGATTGGTTAAACGTACTATCTGCAAAGTTTCACAGACATTTTTGTTTGCTTTCACATAACAATACAATTTTCAATGTCTAATAATATTTTAGTGTTTTGTATCAAAAGAGTACCTTGGTGTATCAGAGCTGAGGAATGGTGCAAAGACTCTACAACATAAGAAATATATTAAAGGAGTAGGATCTCTGAGCAGTGAACGGAGAAAAAGAAAGCAGTATGTGATGCATGAATTTAAGACAAGTATGTTACTCATGGTGACAATAGAAATGCATTCCATTTGGTGACTTGTGATGATGTAGCTGCTGCCTCTATGTGATGAACATGGGTTCTTTTCTTTTTTCTTTTCTTTTGTTTTCTTTTCTTTTCTTGAGACAGGGTTTCTCTGTGTAGCCTGGTTGTCCTAGAACTCACTCTGTAGACCATGCTGCCCTCGAATCAGAAATCTGTCTGCTTCTGTCTCCCAAGTGCTGGGATTAAAGGCGTGTGCCACCACTGCCCAGCGTGGGCTGTTTTTTGAGTGTGTAGAGTTTCTAACATTCCTCCCTTTTGCTTATTACAAAAGATGAGACAATTGAAAGGGGTGGATGGAAAGGCAGGAATGTGGGTACAAGGTACATTACATTACTTCTGGCTGACTTTGGAATCTCAGGAAAAATGGCAAAGCTGGCCAAGTCCAAATGGAGAAGGCTGTTTAACATATTGTTCAGGCTCCTGTGGGTCGTGTGATGTAAGGAGGATATTTTTAAAGTCTGTTTTATTGGGTTCTTATAACTCTACCTCCATACCAACCATTATCTACCCTAACACTCAACATTATTTAGGACAGAAAGAAAGTTAGAAGGGAAAGGGGATGTAGTCCTCTATATTATACTTCCCTTGAAGCAAGTCCAATTTTTTGGTCAGGAAAACCAGCAGTCCAATAAACCAATAGTAATAAGCAACAGCAGAACAAACAATCAGCAGTGGGAAGAAGAACAAGGGGAGCAACAACCACAGGAACTCTGAGGGCTCTAACGTTTATACCCTCACAAATGATTATTGCCTTGGACAATCAGCAGCAGCTCCATATTCTGTACTGTGATTAAAACAAACACTTACTCACAAAACATAATTGAGCTTTTATAGAAAACAGAATTCTTACTACAATCTGGGGTTAGAAAAATGCAAGCAGTTTCTGCAATTCTGTACTACATGGGGCTTCCAACTTTAGAACTACACCATGTATACATATATATATATACTACATGGTGTAGTCCTAGGTGATGGGGGAGAGCAGTTCTAAAATCAGGGAACTCTTTAGTTTAGAAAACATTTAATTTTTAGATGTTAGAATTACTATGGGTTATAATCTGTGCAAAAATATGCACAGAAATATGCACTGTAGATATAGCAGAAGACTCACAGATGTGAGACATACTAAAATCAGTTGAGCCCAAAATGTTTTGGCGTTAAAAGCATTAACACACTTGAAGCCTTCCTTTAATCTATATTCAGAAAAAAACTAAAGATTTAAAGTTTTAACTTGTGACTATGTTAATATTAGAAGTACTTTACCAGAACTAGATTAATAGTTTATCAGAACTTCATTGCTAACATTAGATTTTGAAGTTTTCATTTAAAAATTGAAAGAAATCTGAACTATATTTTTTATATGTTATATATTTTAACTTTCATTCTTATACCTTTAAAAATTGTATTTACACATTTGGAAACACTGTCTTAGACCAACATAACTTAAATTTGCATATCTTAAAACACTTTCCATACTGTTACACCTCATGCAAACTTTCCTATCATCAGACATAAACTTTACATTTTTTATACTATCATCTACCATGAGACACAGGTGTTCATTTTTTAGAGGAATCATTATAAAGTGAGTTCACTTAAATAAAGAATAAAATAAAAAATTGGATCTGTTTTGTGAGTTTATCTCATTTTTAGAGTGTGTTTGCAAGGAAAGTTGAGTCGACACATAGTAGGACATCAAGAAAAGTAAGCCCAGATTCCTACTTATACTATACTATACTATACTATACTATACTATACTATACTATCCTGTTTTTCTTTTTTTTTTTTTTTTTTTTTTTTTTTTTTTTTTTTTTTTTTTTTTTTTTTTTTTTTTTTTTTTTTTTTTTTTTTTGGTATTTTTGAGACAGGGTTTCTCTGTATAGCTCTGGCTGTCCTGGAACTCACTGTGTAGACCAGGCTGGCCTCGAACTCAGAAATCCACCTGCCTCTGCCTCCCAAGTGCTGGGATTAAAGGCGTGTGCCACCACCGCCCGGCCTGTTTTTCTACAGTTTGGACAGGGTCCTGGTTTCAGGCAAGGCAATGGACAGTTTGTCTTCTAGTAATCAGCTTTGCCACATTTCAAGCAAGTTTCAGGTGGAGTATTCCTGTGCTCCTTCATCTTTTTTGCAGGAGATCTTAGTGTTGAGGCAAAGAACTGATATTTCTTTCTATCATAGGAAGCTTATTTATTAAATAATTTAAATGCTATATTCAGCAGATATCAGAAGAAATTGTGGACCATTTATATATTAAGGTTATCTAAACTAAACAAACTTTTCTTATTTCTTGTCACTTGTTTTAAGCATATATTTGACAATATATACAGGAAAAATTCAGCATATTCCTTTAATCAATTAAACACTGAGGATGTACTATGAGCCTGAGTTCAACTTAGGAATTCATAATGAATATACCTTACTTATCAACCACATTTTTACTTATCAAAATTTTAGATACCTAGTGTTAAACAGTTAGCAAAGGCTTAAGTACTTAGGTATAAATGTCTATGTTAGCTTTTGTAAAGTTCAATAATTCTTTAAAATCTTAATTTCTAACATAATTTCGACAATATTATAAACCAGAATTGATTGTAGCAAATATAACCTTAAATATTAATCATCATGTAAAACTCCATACACAACCAAAATATTTTTTGAGACATAGTATGCCTCTAGTCTAAAAGAAGATACAATGGTAAATGAAGATTTAATTAGCACTAAGAGATTCTAAAATTGTTCTATGCCAAATTGTCATATGAAGATGGCAATTAATTCACATAGCATATACACTTTAAGCTTAGTAAGATAGTTGACAGCCACATGGCTGCTTACTTATTAATGAGGACATTATCCAAGATGGTGGGAGAACTATATGGTTATTATTTCAAAAAATCTGTTTTCCAGGTAGATCTTTATTTTTTAATGAGAAATATATGTAAGTTATATGCACATATAAACACAGAGTGGGCACTTTACAAACACACACACACACGCAGAATGTTGAATCCAAATTACTTACATGCATACATACACACACAATATATTCTAAACAGGTCTTGAAACATATATAATATGTTTAATATTATCATATACAATATTCATTTATATATACATATTTTAAGTATAAGCATTGAGTTAGAATTTTAAAGCCAAATTTTGTTAGACATTTTGTAAATTTTATTTTTGAAACATGAAAAAATTTTGCTTTATAACTCTGAGTGCCTCCAAAAAGAAAGTGGAGAGAGCATATACTAGCAGTTTGACAACACACCTGAAAACTCTAAAGAAAAAGAAGCACACCCATAAGGAGTAGATGGCACAAAATAATCAAAATCAGGGCTGAGGCTGAAAACATCCGAGTAGAAACAAAAAGAACTGTATAAAGGGTCAAAAAACAAAACAAAAAAATCAGAACCTGGTTCCTCAGGAAAAATCAACAAAATAGATAAACCTTTAGCAAGACTAACTAGAGGGCACAGAGACAGTATCCAAATTAATAAAGTCAGAATTGAAAGGAAACATAACAACAAAAACCAAGGAAATTCAAACAAATCCTAAGAACCTACTACAAAAGCTTTTACACAACAAATTGGAAAATCTGGATGAAATGAACAATTTACTAGACAGATACCATGTAACAAAGCTAAATCATGATTAGACAAATCATCTAAACAGTTCCATAACTGCTAAAGAAATAGCAGCATTCATTAAATGTCTTCCAACCAAGAAAAAGCCCGGGACCAGATGGTTTCAGGGCAGAATTATATCAGACCTTCAAAGAAGACCTAATACCAATTCTCATCAAACTATTCCACAAAATAGAAACAGAAGGAACACTAACAAATTCAATCTGTGAAGCAACAATTATGCTTATGACACAAAGACCCAAGAAAGAAAGAGGACTTCATACCAATTTCCCTTATGAATATTGATGCAAAGATATTCAATAAAATTCTAGCAAACCAAGTCCAGAAACACGTCAAAACAATCATCCATCATGATCAAGTAGACTTTATCCCAGGAATACATGAGTTGTTCGATAGATGGAAATATATTAATGTAATCCACTATAAAAACAAACAAATTTAAAAACCACATGATCATCTCACTAGATGCTGAGAAAGCATTTGATAAAATTCAATACCCCTTCATGGTAAAAGTATTGGAATGATCAGTAATTAAAGGCTAATACCTAAACATAGTAAAAGCAATATACAACAAACCAATAGCCAACATCAACTAAATGGAGAGAAACTTGAAGCAGTCTTACTAAACTCAGGGACTAGAAAAGGCTGCTCATTCTCTCCCTGCCTATTTAATACAGTACTCATAATCCTAGCCAGAAAAATTAGGCAACAAAACGGGGTCACAGAGACACAAATACTATCTCCTGAGAGGCTCTGACAGTACCTGACAAATACAGATGTAGAAGCTCACAGCCATCCATTGAAATGAGTACAGGGTTCCCAATGATGGAGTTAGAGAAAGGACCAATGGAGCTGAGGGGTTTGCAGCCCCTTAGGATGAACAACAATATGAACTAACTAGCACCCTCAGAGTTCCCAGGGACTCAACAACCAAGGACTATATACATGGTGGGACTAATTGTTCTGGCAGCATGTGTGTAGTAGAGGATTGCAAAGTCGGTCATCAATGGGAGGACAGGCCCTTGGCCCCATGAAGATTCTGTGCCTCAGTGTAGGGAAATGCCAGGGCCAATAAGTGGGAGAAGGTAGGGTGGCAAGCATGGGGAGGGGGGAGGCAACAGGGGTTCGTTCTTGTTGTTTTAGTTTGTTTGTTTGTTTTTTGGAGGGGAAACTGGGAAAGGAGAAACCATATGATATGTAAATAACTAATAAAATAAATAAATAAATAAAGGCAACAAAAAATAAATAAAATGTAATTTCATGCTCAATAAAAATTAAGAGTTCAAATCTATTTGCAATTCTCAAAAAAATGTGAACACAGTAGAAAACACTAATCAAGTAAACAAGATACTTTCTAGTATATTTATTGGATTTGTAAAATATTTCCCTCATTAATCCTATATTTGAGGAGTTAACACTCCTTTTCGTTCCTCTTTAATGAAATGTTTGCTCCTTTTTCAGACGTTGACAGAGGACTGATATTTTAGTGAACATAATAATTTTATGAGACTTACACTTAACTTCAATAAAATATCTTAAGTGAAAAAAGGAAATCAAGATATCATTATTTATAGAAGATATGATAGTATAATTAAGTGATGCCAAAAATTCCACCAGAGAAACAACTTCAGCAAAGTGGCTGCATATAAAATTAACTCAAACAAATCAATAGCCTTACTCTACTCAAAGGATAAACAGTCTGAGAAAGAAATTAGGGGAATGATACCCATCAGTAGTCACAAATAATATAAAATACTTTGGTATGACTCTAACAAAGGAAGTGAAGAATCTACATAACAAGAACTTCAAGTCTCTGAAGTAAGAAATCAAAGAAGATATTAGAAGATGGAAAGATCTCCCATGCTTATGGGTTGGCAAGATTAATATCATAAAAATGACCATCTTGCTGAAAACAATCTACAGATTCAATGCAATCCCCATCAAAAGTCTAACTCAATTCTTCATAGAGTTAAAAAGAGGAATTTGCAAATTTATTTGAAATAATAAAAACCCCAGGATAGTGATAACTATTCTCAACAATAAAAGAACTTCTGGGGAATCACCTTTTCTGACCTCAAGCTGTATTACTAAACAATAGTGATAAAACTGCATGGTATTGGTACAGACACAGGCAGCATGATCAACTCAATAGAACTGAAGACTCAGAAAGGAATACACACCTATGGTCACTTGATCATTGACAAAGGAGGTAAACCCATCCAGTGTGAACAAAAGGTAGCATTTTCAACAAATGGTACTGTTTCAACTGGAGGTCAGCATATGGAATAACGCAAATTGATCCCTTCTTATATCCTTGTACAAAGCTCAAGTCCAAGTGGATCAAAGACCTCCACATAAAACCAGATACACTTAAACTAATAGAAGAGAAAGTGGGGAAGAACCTGGAATATATAGGCACAAGGGAATTTTTTTCTAAACAAAACAATGGCTTATGCTCCAAGATCAAGAATTGACAAATGCGACCTCATAAAATTGCAAAGCTTCTGTAAATCAAAGAACACACTCTATACGACAAAATGGCAACCAACAGATGGGAAAAGGATTTGTTACAATACCTACATCCAATAGAGGGCTAATATCCAATATATAGAAAGAACTCAAGAAATTAGACTCCAGACAATCTAATAAATCTATGAAAAACAGGGTACAGAGCTAAACAAAGAATTCTCAACTGAGGAAACTCTAATGGTCAAGAAACATCTAAAGAAATGTTCAATATCCTTAGTGATCAGAGAAATGCAAATCAAAACAACACAAGGATTCCATCTCACACAAGTCAGAATGGCTAAGATCAAACACTCAGATCACTGCAGATGTGGGCAAGGATGTGGAGAAAGAGGAATACTCCTCCATTGTTGGTGGAACTGCAAGCTTGTACAACCACTCTGGAAATTAGTTTGGTTGTTCCTCAGAAAACTGGACATAGTATTACCTGAAGACCCAGCTATACCACTTCTGGGCTTATACCCAAAAGATTCTCCAACATATAACAAGGACACATGCTTAATTATAGTCATAGCAGCCTTATGTATAATAACCAGAAACTGGAAAGAACCCAAATGTCCTTCAACAGAGGAATGAATACAGAAATTATGGATCATTTACACAATGGAGTACTATTCCACTGTTAAAAACAATGACTTTATGGAATTCTTAGTCAAATGGATAGAAGTAGAAAATATCATCTTGAGTGAGGTAACCTAAGCACAAAGGGAACATATGGTCTACACTCAGTGATAAGTGTATATTAGCCCTAAAGTTTGGAATAACAAAGATACAATTCACAGACTACATGAAGCTCAAGAAGAAGGAAGACCAAAGTATGGGTCCTTGGGTCCTTCTTATAAGGGTTAACAAAATACTCATGGGAGCAAATACAGAGACAAACTGTGGAGCAGAGACTAAAGGAAATTCCCTCCAGGGACTGCCCCACCTGGTGATCCATCCCATATAGAGTCAACAAACACAGACACTGTTGTGGATGCTAAGAAGTGCATGCTGATAGGAGCCTGATATAGGTGCCGCCCAACAGGCTTTGCCAGAATGTGATATATACAGAGGCAGATGCTCATAGCAAATCATTGAATTGATAATGGGGTTAACAATGTAGGAGTTAGAGAAAGGACTAAAGGATCTGAAGGGGTTTGCAACCAGATAGGAAGAGCAACAATATTAACCAACCAGAGCTCACATGGTCGAAACAACCAACCAAGGAGTACACATGGGGGAACTCATGGCTGCAGCCACATAGATAGCTGAAGAGTGCCTTGTCTAGCCTCAATGGGAGAAGAGGCCCTTGGTCCCTTGAATGCTTGATGCCCCAATGTAGGGAAATGTGAGGGCAGGGTGGCAGGAGTGGGTAGGTGGGTAGGAGCACAACATCATAGAAGCAGGAGGAAGGGGATCGCATAGGGTAAGTTCTGGTGGGGATCACTAAAATTGATAACAATTGAAATGTAAATAAATAAAATATCCAATAAAAAGGTAAAAAAAAGATACAACTTTAGGCTTCTACTTAAAATATCTATATATAAATAAAATCTGTATAATTTGATCTTAAACATATAAATTTAGACCACTTCCAATAAATTTACAATTTTTGAGATAGAGTTTATGAAAGTGTATTAAGAGACATTTTGTGAGAGCACAGTGAAATATAGACATAGAAGTTGTTTAAAGTAGTAAAATGTTAGAAATAAGAGACTTTGTGAGCATTTGTTTGCTTGGTGTCAGAAGACTAAAGTTGGCACACACCTTTAATCCCAGCACTTGGGAGGTGGAAGCAGGCAGATTTCTGAGTTCAAGACCAGCCTGGTCTACATAGTGAGTTCCAGGACAGCCATGCCTATACAGAGAAACACTGTCTCCAAAAAAAAAAAAATGTAAAACCAAAACCAAAAAAACAAAACAAAACAAAAGTCAAAAACAAAACAAACAAACAAACCAAAAAAACAGACTATGGACATCTACTGAAATAATTGGTATTGCAACTAAGATGTAACAATAAAATCTGAATTCCTGGCAGTAGAAATATAGGTTTTCAAAAGAAAGCTCTGTGCAACAATGTTCTAATAATTTCCAAGAAAGAGGTAAAGGCTGAAACTGAAGAACTACAAGTTGTAGTGAATGACAGCCTGGAGTCATCAGGGAAAATGGAATGCAGTAAGTGCCTTTTTTAGAGTGACTCAGACTTGTGTAGCAGACCATAACCTTAGAAAGTTCCTCACATGATGGATAATAACAAGATGGTAGGCTCTAGGACTGAAAGAGACTATTGTGTACAGATAAGGTGAGGAGCATGTAAGGCACAAAAAGGAATGAGTGGGAACTCTATATGAGTTCCAAATTGTAGAAGCTCTGAGAGCTTAAAGGATTGGCTGGGTGGAACAGAGAACATCTATAAGTTGAGCATGGGGAACAAGGAGGTTCAAAATGTATAAACCTAGGAGGACACAAGGAGGCATGTAGCAAATAGCTTTTAGGAGAAGGATGCAAAGGAAAGAGTCTCATGTTACTGGTGTTGGAACTGAGGGCTCCTGGGAAGCCAAAGTGAGACAGATGGGAGAAAGTAGAAGTGAAGGGAAATGCCCGTTTTAGTATAGATGGCTAAAGGCATCAAGAAGAAGAGAGAGGTTCTATTGTGGAGTGAGGGTGGATATAGGTAGAAGGATGCAGTAGCTGTAGAATTAGACTCTAGAATTTGGATTAAAACTTTGTGGGTGGGAAAAATGAGCAGAAACAAATATGCTTACATAACTAGAGAAAGTCAGATAAGCTGACACTGAACATGAGTATACTAGAAAAATAAATAGTGGAGGGGTGAGGGCATGACATATATAAAGAGCATGGGACTCATGGCAAAGTGCAAAATGTGTGATTTTTGGCAGCTGGTGATTACATGGCTGTTGGTGCTGAGGTAATGAAGTGTGGCTGGAGAAGCAACTGGTTCTAGCATGTGAGCACTTTGTAACAACTGCAGTGTTCTAGTTTTTAATACTTTTCATTTTCCTAACTTCAGTTTCATAACAGAAAGTGTCTTAAATACTGTTATTATTATTACTCTTGTTGTTGTTACTTTTAATCTTTCCCCCTCTCCACGATGATATCCTCACACCCCCACACACTCATACCTGCCAGGCCTCCTCATTTCCTAGAGCTTCAAGTCCTTCAAGGGTTAGCTGACTCGTCTCTAATTGATGCCAGACCAGGAAGTCCTCTGCTGTATATGAGTCTGGGGCCTCAGAGCAACTCATGTATGATACCTGCTTGGTGATTTGGTCTCTGAGAGATCTCAGGGGCCCAGGTTTGTTGAGACTACTGACCTTCTTCTGGGGTCTTCTTGTGAAAGAACTTTGGAGAGTTCCACTAGACCTATATGTCAGAAAGCCTTCCCATAATCAGAGACTAAAGTAAAAGTGAGGACACATACCTATTTCCATTTTGACACACATAAACAAATTGTTATTACACTTAGCAATATTTAACCCAAAATATTTTCTTATGGTCTTCAGTTTAGAATTTTGTAAATGTTTTCATTTCTGACATTATTATTTCCTTGATCTTGTATGGTGGCTCCAGATCACATGAGATTCAAATATATATAAATACAAAATACAAAACAAGAAATATGAAAGAAGAAAGCATGGTTTTTATTTCATGTTAATTCTGTTCCCAATTCAGGGCCCAATATATAAAATAAATTTTTTGAAGTTTATCCTAAGGATAAGAATCCCAGTACTTGGCCAGGCAGTGGTAGCACATGCCTTTAATCCCAGCACTTGGGAGGCAGAGGCAGGTAGATTTCTGAGTTAAAGGCCAGCCTGGTCTACAGAGTGAGTTCCAGGGCAGCCAAGGCCACACAGAGAAACTCTGTCTCCAAAAACAAACCAAAAAAAAATAAAATAAAACAAAATGATGCCAGTATTTATCTACTAAAAATTGTCGATGAATCAAATAAAAAATTTTGTTCAGATTAAAAGGCTGTATTTAGTTTCATGGAGAGCAATGGATTACATATGTGCTCTTTGAACTAAGAAAAAACTGCATCTAGAGTTGACTTTTCCCCTCTAAGTATCAAACACAAAATGTCCTGTGATGATGCTCTCTTTTCTCTGATATGATGCCCACCTACCTCTCAAACAGGAATTAACAAAACATTCAACATTTAAAGAGTAAAGACTTGGGAATATGACTATATGAAATAAGAGAAATCAAGTAACAGGAATAATTATAGTCCCATATTTTTATATTGTTCTGATGCAAGCAAAATCAAAAGAACACTTAAATGACACTCAATTCTCTAAAGATTGCATTTTGTTTTATGCATTGAAGAAAATTCCACCGTTTATATGTTTATATACATCGCTTGTAGTATATATACTTTCACTCACCCTATATTGCCTTCTGAATTAATGGATTTATTTAATCATAGATTTATTAAATATGTTATTTACATAAATTTTCTCTTTAATTTGTTGGTATTATTATATCTAAAAACAACAATCCTGATATAATAGAATTTTAAGGATTGTCTTAGATAAGATTTCCAGTGTCATGTGGAGACACCATTACCAAGGCAACTCTTATAGAGACAATATTTAATTGGTGCTGCCTTACAAGCTCAGATGTTTACTCCATTATTATCAAGGCAAAAAGCATTTCAGTGTTCAGGCAGGCAGGGTATAGGAGGTGCTGAAAGTTCTACATTTTGTTCTGAAAACCTGCAGGAGAACACTGGCATTCCAAACATACAAAAAGGAAGGCCTCTCAAAGTCTACCACACAGTAACATCCTTCTTCAACAGACACACCTCTTGGCTGGACAAAACATATTGAAACTACCACATTCTGCTACCTGACCCACAAAGCACTGTTCAAACACAGAACACTTTCAGGGGCATAGCTGGTCACAGCATGATGTAAAATACAAATTATCCACCTTCAAAATCCCTGTATTAGAACTTCAATCATCCATTTTTATGTCCTTTTAGAAGATTGCTATGCTTGAGTAAAACAATCATCATAAGCAGGAGCCACTGGACAAAGTTCCTACTAGGATTTTTTGAGACTTCCTTTGCCAATGCAATTGATATAAATCTCTATACCTTAACCTCAGGCAGACTTTCGACCATGGCAAACATCATAAGAATGATCTCTTGGAAACATACTAAAATTCTTCTCCTCTGAAACATGTTGAGTCCAGTACCCAGAGGTAAAATTACCCTTATAAAGAATGTCTTCCATATTCCTACAAGAATGGCACACTAAATCACACTTAAAATATTGCTTTGTTTTCAAAAGTCAATATCCTCAGATCCTCATTCCTCCAAATGAAAACATGGTCAGGCCTACCAAAGCATTACCCAGTTCCTGGTACCAATTTCTACTTTAGTTAGGGTTTTGTTACTATAAAAAGCCCCTAAACTAAGGCAACTATTGTAAGGGAAATCATTGAATTGGGTCTGGTTTACATTTTTGTAGATTAAATCCATTATCTTCATAGTGGATATCATGTCTGCTTCCAATCATACATGATGTTGGAGGGGCCAAGAGTTCTTTATCTTGATCTGAATTCAGTCAGAAAGAGAATGTTTTCCATTGGCAGCCAAAAGGAGGGTCTCTTCCATACTGAACATAGGTTGGGCATATAAAGAATTTGAAAGCCCAAACCCACAGTGACACACTTCCTCTTACAATATCACTCCTATTGCAACAAGGCTACTCACCTCATTGTGCAACATGCAGCGTGCCAAGCATATTCAAGCCACCACAAAGAGAACTCATGAACATTACAGTAATCTATATGAGATAAAGAAAAAATAAGCAGAGGAAGATATATACCTTGGAAAATAGAAGAGAGATTCGAAAAATTTGTTTTTAGTCTGAGATCTGAAGGAGGAAAAAAATGAAAGAAAACCAAATCTTCTACCTATTTAAATTGTGGCAGGCATTAAAAACTAGCATGAGTGTCATAGACTCATCCATGATAAAGTAGTGATTACAAGACAAGTCTACACATGTATGGGCAATTAAGAAATGATATTTGCTTAACTCTAATTACAATTTAAAACATTAATTGCCGAGCTAGGCAGTGGTAGCACACACCTTTAATCCCAGCACTTGGGAGGCAGAGGCAGGTGGATTTCTAAGTTCAAGCCAAGCTTGGTCTACAGAGTGAGTTCCAGGACAGCCAAGTATATACAGAGAAACTTTGTCTCACAAAATTAAAAAAAAGAAAATTAGCTGCCTATCATTATCCCCATTGCCTATTACATTTTGCAACATATTAAATGTTGGAACATGTGGGTTAAAAATAGTGTCCCACGTTGGGCTCGGGGCTCTGGCCACTGGGCAAGGTAGACACAGGGAGTTTGATTGTGTGCACAGCACTGCCAGGTGGGTTCGGGCTGTGTGAAGATTTAGAACCCTGGAACCAGGCGTGGGGAAGGGGCAATCTGAGGTCCCTACAGACCTACTGGAGTCAGGATCAGACTCTTGGGTACCACAGATGCTGTTGGGCACTGAGGAAGAGCCAGTTCTGGGGTCCCTGGGCCTCAAGGAGGCCAGGGATGTCAGGTTCTCAGTCTTGGACACCTCAGACTCTGCTGGATGTTTCAGAAGAACTAAGAACAGAGTGGGGCCCATGGGTGGACTCTGACCCAGGGCAGAGGGGAAATGAGTAGGAGGAGAGAGCTCCAGCTAGGTCCTATGGGGACAAGAGTCCTTGCTTTGCTCAGGAGAGTGGCTTGGTGGTGAGAGGCTTCCTGGCAGGAGGTTAGATGCATAACTCTCTCGAGAGGAAGACCTGATTCATTGCTCCAGCAAGGCGAATCCTGATGGGAAGAGGCAACCCATGTTATTAAGGCCTTTATTGTAGAAAGGCAGAGAGAGGGAGAGTGTAGAGAAGCTGAAGCTGGCCATGGCCACTTGGAGAGGGGGGTAAAAAAGAGGGAGGAAGAAGGCGAGAGGCAAGAGTAAGAAAGTAGAAGAAAGAGACTAAGAGTAAAAGAGAGAGGAGAGGGCAAGCAACTCCTTTTATAGTGGGCTGTCTACCTTGCTGTTGCTAGGTAACTGTGGGCAGGAGCATACCTGGCTCTTGCCAGGTACCTGTGGGGATAGATACTCCTGGACTGAATACCAGGAATTTGTGGCATTGTCTACATGACTGATGGTCACACACCTCTCTGCAAGGGACTATAGCAGGCTATAGCTATGACAGATGCCAGGAGTTCAGGGAGTGTGGCCAAACACCTGCTGTCCCATGCAGGCAGAAGTCACCCCCTACCAGGTCACTGGGTTTCATGGCCTGTGCTTGAGCACAGCCTGTGCTTGACCTGGAACCACGCTGTCTGTGCACAGCTCACCACAACTCCCCCTTTTACTTTTTTAAAAGAGAGGGGTCACTGGAGTGACTGTGTCATTTGTAATAAAATTCTGGATGGGGAGTCAATTTCAAAAGAAAGCACTGTACAGCCTGGAGGGGTAACACAACTAAGCCAGGGTGATAAGGAGGGCTAAAGGTGGGGGTTTCAAAGGCAAGAGATCATTGAATTAATTAATTGCTCCAGGGGTAGTACTGTTTGAGGGTATTAACATCAGTTTTGAACAGCATTTAATTAATCTAGATAGAGAGCATGTTTTCCTTACTATCATGTAACTTCTTCCCCCAAGTTCAGTAGCCATTTGACTATGGCAAGAGAGTTCATCTGTATCTGGAAGATGCCAAGTCTGTCCTCTGTGGGGTTCAGCACATGTCTCTGGATCACAGCGTGTGTCTCAGGAGTCATCAGTCAGATGAGGTGTCTGGAGAAAGGCATCTTTGCTGTCTGCAAGTCTCAGGAGATGTTGTGTCTCAGCTGAAACTGTGGCTGAAGGCACTGTCCTTTTCTTTTGTGGGGATAAACCTGTAGGGTAATTACAAGAGGAGCAGAATCCCAGCAGAGGGATATCTGCATAGGATAGACAGCTAATGTTAAGCCTGCAATGGTTTGCTTGGGATCTTGGTCCATTAATATGATCCTAGGAAAGCAAGAGTGTTTAAAGAATTTAGCCCTGGAATGAATTCTTTAAGTCTGCTTTGGGTGGCTGAGGAAGAAAATATCATGTTTATTATTCATCTGGGATAGGCACTAACAGTTTGTCTGTAAAAGGAAACTGGTTGTTCATTAAGGATTGAATAATTGTAGGGCCTCATTTTCTTCCTTTTTTTGGGTTTTAGAGACAGTTTCTCTGTGTAGGCCTGGCTGTCCTGGAACTCACTCTGTAGACTAAGCTGACCTCTAACTCAGAAATCTGCCTGCCTCTGCCTCCCAAGTGCTGGGATTAAAGGTGTACACCACCACAGCATGAGAAGAGAATTGAATAATTGTAATCAGCTTAGTTGATTTGACCTGTGGAAATAGACTAGATGACTTTTGAACCTTAAAAGAAATCATAAACTAGTTGAAAAATTTTGGACATACATTATGAATGCTAGGGAGGAAAATAAACAATTAAATAATGAAGCAAGAAAATTTTGGGTTGAAAGGAATGCACATTGCTCCAGGTGTTCATATTAGGAAGAACAAGCATTTAAACAAACCTGAAGACCTTTGGCTTAAGGTCCTCACGTGCTATTTTTCTTTGACAGGCTTAGGTGGAGGGGGCAGGGGCCAGCTCTGCCACAAGGTGACTGTGTGCTTTAGCAGACAGGTTCCTGTTTTCCCTGTTTGTTTGTTTGTATGTTTGTTTTTCCCCCTTGGAAAGCAGAAGGAAATGAAAGCCAACCTTGAAAAGAAGCTCAAAGGAAAAAGTTCTGTTCATAGTTCTGTTCTGTTCGTGTTTCTCATCATAGCAGCACTAGCCAGCTGGCCAGTGTGAGAGGTGAATGCTGCCTTTTGGCCTGCAGGGACCTCAAGGAATGGCATGTTGGCTGGCAGACTGAGAAAGCACAGGACAGGCTCAGCCATCTGAGGAAGCAGAGTTCAGGGCAGATGCAGCTGTCTGAAAAGCAGCTCCGCTCCATGAGAGCCTTGATGCAGCTCTATGGGAGGGGCAGAGCATAGAGGCCAGTCATCACCAGAAGTAGAGTTAGTTAAGTCTAAAATGTGATTTGGAGAGTGTAGCTTAGAGTCAAGAGAAGGAGTGGGGAAGAAACTGGCCAGTAACCTGTGGAGAGAAAAAGGGAGGCGGGTGGGTATTAGAGGAAGGCCTAGCCTTTTGAAGTAGGTCAGATTACTCATGGTCTTTGGCAATCTGGAGTTCCAATGTGGGTCTGTGTGTGGGGGTTCCAGCTCAGAATAAGCTTTAGCTGGTTCTACCGAACGATGATCACCAGATGTGGGTCAAAAATGGGGTCACGCATCCTCTTGGGGCTAGGGCCACTGGGCAAGCTGGACATGGAAAGTTTGACTACGTGCACCTCCACAGCACTGCTGGGCAGGAATTGGGCTGTGAAGCCACAGGACAGCATACTAGGGTGGTAAAGGCACAGTCTGAGTTCCCATCAGATCTGCCCAAGTTGATATCAGACTCTTGGGTACAACAGACACCACTGGGCTCTGAGGAAGAGCTGGTTCTGGGGTCCCTGTGCCTCACTGATGCCAGCAACACCAGGTTCTCGGTCTTGGACAGTTCAGACACCTCTGGATGTTGCCGAAGAGCTGAGAACAGAGTGGGGACCAGCAGGCCGACTCTGGCCGGGGGCCTAAGGGAAAAAGGCAGGGAGGAGAGCCTTGGCTGGTTCACAAGAGAGTCCTTGGATTGCTCAGTCAAGGGCTTGGGTTGGTGGAAGCTGTGGCTGGAGCACAGGGAGGTCACCCAGCAGAAGTTTAGATGCTCAACTCCTTAGGGGAAGACCTGCTCAATTGCTCCAGCAAGGAGGGTCCTGATGAGGGGCTAAGTAAAAGGAGTCTAATTTGCAAAACAATATGAAGAACAGAAGTGAAACAAAAGGACCACATCCATCAATTTTATAATTGATAATTGATTGTGAAATCATGGAGAGACACTGAAGAATTCTAGGGACTGAAAAGAATATCTCAGAGTGACTGAGGATTTTTCATAGCTAATGAGGTTATTAATTTATATGCACTTTAATATTTCCAACAATTATTTGTGGAAGAAACATCATAAATCAATCTAATCTACACATTCTCTAGTACACATGGCTTATATTTGATGTTAGTATCTCATCAGTAATTAATAGTTGTTTCTTTTCTGACAAATGAGCTAATTCACAACAAAATAAAGTATGTAAAGGCAGTTTATTGGTTTATTGGGGGCACCTCTGACATAGGTTCACTGATGTCACAGGAGGAGGTAAGAGAAGTTGCCATGAAGATGAGAGACAAAGGTGAGAGGGAAGGAAAAAGAAGAAAGAAAGGAATAAAGAAAGGAAGAACGAGGCCAGGCGGTGGTGGTGCACACCTATAATCCCAGCCCTTGGGAGGCAGAGGCAGGTGGATTTCTGAGTTTGAGGCCAGCCTGGTCTACAAAGTGAGCTCCAGGACAGCCAGGACTATACAGAGAAGAAAGGAAGATTGAAAAGAAAGAAAGTAAGCATGTTTACATTCAACAAAAAAATTAAGAGAGAGGGACAGAGAGAGAAGGAGAGAAAGAACACAAAAGAGGGGGGAGGGGGAACTTAGTATTCATATTTTTTCTTCTGGTGTCATCACATAAACATAAATTCTAAACATAAATTCTCAACATAAATTGTAAACATGAAACAAACTAAATATATTGCCTTCTACAATACCACTTGGCCATAAAAAGAAAAGACTTACCATGTTTCTTTTTGGTCAAAGGCACTTTGAAAATATTTAAGGATTTTCTGCCCAGAAAAGCAGACATAGATTATGGTCTACTCTGAAATCTGCACTTCAGAATTACAAGTATAGGAACAACTTCCAAGCTAATGTGATTTTTCTTTACTGTATCTATTCCTGACCAATCTGGATAAATTAACTGGTTAAGAAATAATATATTAAAAGAATTAAGCTTGAGAGTAAGCATCTATATAAAATAATATTTCTGACATACCACCCACACACTCACCCACACACATACATATGTATATAAATATTAATAGAAAAATATTTATATATATTCATTCATTTTAAAGAATACCCACTACAATTTTTAAAAATATTCTCTGTGCATTAATCAAAATTATTTGGATGGATTGACAGAATATTTATTGTAATCAGATCCAACTGTCCTCTCCTCTCCAAATATTTTATCATGTATGAACAAAAGCAATTTTTATACATGCTAAACAACAATCTTCCATATATTCACTCTCATCCCACTAAATCAAGGAGTCAAAAGATCAAAATTAACCTGTTGAAGTTCAAGCTCACATTTATATACTTTTTTGTTTGTTTTGTTGTTGTTGTTTTTTGTTTTGGGCTGTTTTAAGACTACTGCATCTAATTTATTTTTCTAATAATGACGTGCCCATGTGGTAATACCCTTCACATTGGTATTCTACAAACAGTACTATAGAATGCAAGAAATGTGACTCACTCTTGCTTGCATCTATCCACTGCATATTTTCTTTCAACCTGTAACATGGCCTCCATATACCTTCAATTACTTTCAGAAGTTTTTTATGTCATTTGATTTTTGTGAAGGCTTTATGCAGGTTTTTATGAGTTCACTGTGCAATGTACATAGCCTGTCTAAATGATAAAATTTTGTAGGCTGAAATTTTTCAAAACCTACTTTTTTTTTAGCTTACCATGGATTATTTTATTCTCTGTTCACTCTTTCCTTAATTTCTTTGTTCAGTCTCTAAGAACAGACTCTAGAGTCCTTGCAATGACTTAGAAGTGTCTATATCATTACTTGTCTTCTTTTGTTGCTCCTGTCTTCTATGACATCATCATTTGGCTTCTCTTGTCACTCCTGTCTTCTATGACATCATCATTTGGCTTCTCTTGTCACTCCTGTCTTCTATGACATCATCACTTGGCTTCTCTTGTCGCTCCTGTCTTCTATGACATCATCATCTGGCTTCTCTTGTCACTCCTGTCTTCTCTGACATCATCATTTGGCTTCTCTTGTCGCTCCTGTCTTCTATGACTGCATCTTCTCCCGCTGTTGCTCATTTTGGTTTTATCACACTGGCCTCTTAACCACACTGAGCACACTTGGAATGCCTCTATCATGTCTGTGGCCCTAGGTCCCCCCCCCACTTGGATGTGCCTCCTTATATACCCTGTGGCCTGTTTCCCTAAGTCTTATTTTAAAGATTTCTTTCTCTCCTCCAAACCCTCACACTCCCCTCCCTAGCTTTTTAAAAAAATCTTACCTGTTGAACTTAACCTGCTTACCATGCCATGTACTTTATTTTTCATCAGTTATCTTCTGAAATGTAAGCACCTTGAGGGTAAACTTTTGAACTCTTTTTTTTTAACATTTAAAAACAAATTTTAATTAAATAGAATTGAATCACATTCTTGTTCCCATTTTGTACCACTGCTACTCCCATAGACCCCCTTCAATACCTATAATATATTTTTGTCATATTCCTGAAAATTTATAAAATATTATAAAAATAAAAATAAGTATTATAAAAGTTGTTTGATATAAAACAACAATCGATTTAACAGTCTTATGTAGATGCTCGTCTACAGCAATAGTGAAAATACATTTTTCTCAATATAAATTTTAAATAACTCCAAACATATTAGCTGTATACTTAAAAATAATACATCACTACTAGTATTTTCTTAAATGAACATGCATATATAAAGTCTTTTTGTCTGTTTTGTATTTAGTAGAGTTTAAAATCTTGGCTTTTACTGTGGTACAAGCCCAAAATAAAAACAATTTTTAGACATTGGGTTTCATTGTAATAAGGCTGTATTTCAATGACCCTCACATCACCAAAGGATGTTACCTCCATTGTAGCTAAGCTGAGAGTTGATAGTTCTGCTGCACCAAGAAATGAATTGTAGGCTCAATTTTTGGATACAGACCTCTTGCTACGGTCAAAGCTATTTGACTTGAGTGAGTGACTTCATTCTCAGCCCAAAGAGATCAGGTTATATTCATTTAAGAAATGGTGTAGGTATTGAGATGGTCTATCCATAAAGTCATTCACCAACTGTTTCAATGAACAATGGCTCTACTTGGAGGGTGGCACAGACATTAGGTGAGGGTTAGAATTTGGTTCATTAGCTATGATAATTTGGAAAAGCATTCATCTCAGAGAAAGAATAACTTATAAAGTCCTCTTCTTCAAACTTGATACAAGATTTACAAATGTCAAGCAAAGCATTCAGTCTCACTTTGTTGTTCTCTCACAAGCCACCTCCCTAGTTAATCGTCTATGTTTCTTTTGAGTATATAAATACTTTTGAAATATATAAGCTGTTCTGAAAACCATAGTAGAGTGTAAAAACATAAAATAAACAATACTACATATAGAGAGGCTGAGATAGGAGAAGCAATATTTTAAGACCCTTATGTTGTACACAGCAAGACACAGTCACAAACAAACAAGCAGACAGTGTATATAGATTGTACAATGTTGGACCTATTTCTACAATTACCAAATTAGAGAGATCATTGGATGACAATCAACAAATTTCCAATTCCTCATATTATTGGATTTCAATCGATTACAATATGTTGGTCATATTAATTTTCAAATTAATATATTAAGAAAAAATAATTGTCACTTCCTGTTGTTTTTGTTGTAAGAGGTGGAATTAGGTATGTGTGGATTTGTTGAAAGATTACCTTCTTGCTTCTTCTAGGGTATAGTTTTGCTCCTTATGTTGATGTTTTCCATCTATTATCCTTGGTAGGGCTGGATTTGTGGAAAGATATTGTGTAAATTTTGTTTTGTCATGGAATATTTTGTTTTCTCCATCTATGGTAATTGAGAATTTTGCTGGGTATAGTAGCCTGGGCTGGCAATGTGTAATAGCAATTTCAAGTACAGAAGGCATTTCCTATCTCTAGTCTTCATTTTCCTGATCTATATCTTCCCTGTTTTCCTGTTCCTACCTTTTTTCTCACTATCTTGATGATTGATATAAATATTTCAGTAACTTTATAGCAAGGGAGACTTTAAGAGACATAGAGTTGAGTCACAAGTGTGCTCATTGACTTAGGAGATTTTTATTCTTGAACATTATTTCTAAGAGAAATAAAGAGGACCATAAGCATGTATGTAAAGAGGAACAAAGGGGACATTAGTGAAACTAGTGACCTCTTGTAACATCAAACCCAAATGTCACAGAATCTTAGTTTGCTTCCATTATATCTCTAACCAATAATGGAAAACCTTTTAAATTTATTTTTATTCACGGCTTACTTTTCTGTCCTTCCCAAGAAATTATTTCAAGTTTCATCTAGATGACTAATCTCCCTAATTATATTTCTTGGTGATTTTCTTCCATTTAAAAAATAAATTATTGGTTATTTTATTTAATTACATTTCTAATGTTATCACCCTTCCCGATTTCCCCTCCACAATCCCCCTGTCCCATCCCCCTCTTCCCTGATTTTATGAGAGTGTTCACCCATACACTTGGGCATTGAGCCTTCACTGGACAAAAGACCTCCCTTCCCATTGACACTAGATAAGGCCATCTTCTGGTACATATGCATCTGGAGCCATGGGTCACTTCATGTGTACTCTTTGGTTGTTGGTTTAGTCCCTGGGAGCTCTGGGGTATAAAGTTGGTTGAAATTGTAGTTCTTCCTATGAAGTTGCAAACCCCTTCGGCTCCTTCAGTCCTTCCCCCAAACTCCTTCATTGAGCTCCTGGTGCTTAGTCCTATGGTTAGGTGCAAACATCGGTATCTGTATTGGTCAGGCTCAGGCAGAGCCTCTCAGGAAAGAGATAGATAGATGATAGATAGATAGATAGATAGATAGATAGATAGATAGATAGATAGATAGAGAACAGGTTCCTGTCAGCATGCACATCTTGGAATCAGAAATAGTGTCTGGATTTGGTCCTTTATATGGAATTGATTCCCTGGTGGGGCAGTCTGTGGATGGTCCTTCCTTCAGTCTCTGCTCTACTCTTTGTCCCTGTATTTCATTTATACACTAGCAGTTCTGGGTTAAAATTTTTGATATGTGTTGGTGGACCCATTACTCAACTAGGGGCCATTCCTAACCTCTAGATATAGTCTCTACAGGTTCTTTCTCACTTTTGTTATATATGTCAACTAATGTCATTCCCTTTGGGTTCTGGCAACCTCTTGCTTTTCTGGCAATTAGGACTTGGTGGTGGCTAGCCTCAGTTCCCTATTCCCCAATGTTTCACACATATATTCAATTCCTAACCCTCTGTACATTTCTCTGTCTCCTCCCATACCTGATCCTGCTTCTCCTTTTCCCCTCCCTTTCCTCTCTCCCTCCCAAGTCCCTCACTTCCTATACCTCCTGTGATTATTTTCTTCCCATTTCTAAGCAGGAGTGAAGCATCTACATCTTGATCTTCCTTCTTCTTGAGCTTCATATCATCTGTAAGTTGTATTGTGGGTATTCTGAACATTTTTCCTAATATCCACTTATCAGTGAGTACATACAATTTGTGTTCTTTGTTGACTGGATTACCTCACTCAGGATGATATTTTCTTGTTTCATTCATTAATGGAAATCCTTTTAAATTTCATTTTATTCTATGCTAATTCTTCTGTCCCTCCCAAGAAATTATTTGAGATTTAATCCAGTTGACTATTCTCCCTAATTACATTTCTTTGGAATTTTCTTCCATGAGTTTAGAAGTCCTCTACTCAAGGTAATGTACATGAATAGCAATTGTGGAGAAATAATAATGTGGAAATGACTGTACTACATTCTTGAGTGAGGAGAACAAGATTACCATGAAAATACAGTTCAAAATCTCAGTCTGTTTTCACTTCCTGAAATAGTAAAGAAAATAAGATGATTGTGTTCTCATGAAGTTGTGAGGTTTTATATTTATTTCTATTAGATATTTCTCCTGTATAAATTAGAAATGAATCATATGTCTGAGAATGTAGGCCATAGAGCAGTACAATTCTTGGTAACAGCAGACTCTTCCCTAATATATCACGGAATTGTCAATGTGGACAATCACTCTAGTTTTTAATCCCCTTTTATCTTACACTCAATTCCTGGTATATGTACTATGAATATATAAATATATGTTCCCAAATATAGACTGTCTGATGAAAAATAAATGATCATATCTTGTTTTTTTTCAGCCTGATATAGTCTTAAATGATTACTGATATACTGAAAATTATTGATAAAACGTGTGCTTTGACATCAAGGTGGATAATGCATGAAACTCAAGAGAGATTGGCTTATGTGCATTAATTAGCCAGAAAGGATGTTGTTGGGGACTTACATGACAGAAAGGATTTCAGTCTTTACTGAGAAATCGCATGGTATCTAGTAGCTAGTCCTTTGTGTCCTTCAAGAGC
Organism: Mastomys coucha; assembly: GCF_008632895.1. NCBI lineage: Eukaryota > Metazoa > Chordata > Mammalia > Rodentia > Muridae > Mastomys > Mastomys coucha. The sequence goes on along the minus strand of NW_022196904.1, from coordinate 51,196,948 downwards.
TCAGAAATGAAAGCATGACCATGGTGTCTAAAAGCTTTTCACTGCAATACTGCTAGAGCACTGTGGAAAGTTAAACATTTACTTTGATGTGGTTCAATATGAGAAGGGAAGCATATCTTCTGAGGGAGGAAAGTGGTACAACAAAAGTCGAGTCTGTTTAGCTAGACTTCCTAGGAGATGACAGCTATGCACACGTAGATGTCCTGATTCTTACATTAATCCATTGACTGTAGTAGTTTTCCTTTTCCTTTATTGTATGTGAAGAAGGAACTCAACATGTCTTGCCGAGAAAACTAGGTTTTAGACTTCCTCATGATAATTTTAGAGAAGTGAAGGAAACTGTAAGAAAAATAACTGTAGAGCCTAAGGTGGTAGCTAAGTCATAGAAAACTTACCTAAAAACAGTAAGTTCTAGGTTCTTTGGCAGCAAAAGAACAGTCAATCTAAGAGAAAATAAATTTACTTTGTTTAAAGGAGCCTTAGTTTTTTACCTAGGCTTGTTTCTCTAATACATGATGGCTAAATCATCATAGTTCATGTTGATTTGTATCAGCTAACAGCCAGGTAAAAGACAATCTTCGTTCCAAAACATGAAAAAAAAAAGTAATATTTAACATGCTTGAGTGAGAGATTGAAATTTTAGGAAGTTATGGGATCTTAATTCTTATTCTCTCTAGTAATTTCATGCAATCCACCATTTTAAACATTTAAGTGACATACAATGTTCATTTTTTTCTGTGCTGTGTGCTTTATCTTTGTCCCATAATGCACTATTTATCACTTTGTTTTAATTTTTCACTTCTGGGAAATAAACAAGTTGATCATCCCAATATTAATAAAATCTAGATAAATGAAGTAAATTATGTATGGTGTTATTGTTTATTTGAGAATATTAGGTCAAGTGAACACATACTCGTCTCTTATTTGTTTACTTGTTTTCTTGTTGTATAAATAGTAGCTCTTATACAACCAATGAAAGATTAGAAATTACTTGAAATTATGGAATTGAATAAAGAAATATTTTTCAGACCATCCACTGCAAACAAAAGATGGGCGTGAGTCTGTGTGCCAGAGCCTTTCCACGGAGATTTCTGGCCCAGCCTGATGAGAAAGCTCTGGTGAAGGGAATCAAGCATGGGTGGAGAGGAGAAGCTGTTTCCACTATGTCTGCCACTGCAGTTGGCCTCACCTCCATCTCTGTTGTGTCTTCTAGCTGCTCAGTTGCTCGGCTCAGAGCTGCCCAGTACTGTGTCAGGTGTGACTGGGCCAATGAGAGCTAGTGAGGAGTTCGGCGCAGCTTTGGCTACTTTTCAGGAGAGTAGACCTCTTCCCCAAATGTTACAGCTCTTAAAACAAAAGGCTCAGACCATGGAGTAGATCTTGTGTGCACCTTCAATTCCCTGGATAGAATTTATATATAGTTTTGGGAATGATTCAGATTTTCACAGCAGGTATTTCTCATTGGTTTGGACTGAGAGCTTGGGAAATATTTTTTTTTTGTATATAAGAAAACTTGGTGCTGCTAATATGTGACCAATATCACACCTCCTGAGTAGGGCTTTGTGAGATTTTGACTAAAACAGGAGCCAGGGACCCAGGACGCATGATCGAACACCTTTTATCCCATGCAGACAGAAATTAACACCCACTGCGTCTCTGGGGTTCCAGACCTCTTACTCAATTGGGATCAGGTTGCCTGCACAGACCATGCCTCACAGGTGAGTATATAAGGTCGTAGTTATAACTATTCAGTCTTGCAATATCATCAGGTCCAGATGAGGTTAAGAATTGTGTCTATGAAGTGAAAGTTCATTATTCTGAGCACCGAGACAGACATCTTCCTATTTTCTTGATTCCTTTATTCAGGAGTGATGTAGAGCATTTAGTTTCACTTTCCTCCTGCTCCTCATAATATGTTTTTGCTTTAAAATCTCTCCCAAATTTTACCTCTATTCTAGTAGGTATAGCTACATCTTTTCTAATGATGAGAAATCAATGATAACATATTTGTATATAGAATCCTTGACAATGTCTGTGGGTCATGCCATAGATGAAACTTTCTATCTTTATGATCAAAGGAACTGTCATCTTTCCCTTGAAATTAAGATATATGCTCTCAGTAAACATGTCATTGTAAAAATTCTAATTTAAAGTGACTGCTGTCTGTATGGGTACAATTTGATCAACTCTTGAACTTTTGTACTCATGATTGTGTAATAAAACATAATAGGGAATTTTAAAATTAAGAAACAATTCATTTGAATCCTGGAGAATTGTGAGCAAATAACAATGGCCTGAATACAGATATAACATTTTTGAAACATGGGGGAGTAAATTTGAAAGGACAAGTGAGCAGCATGTAATTATTTTATATTATATTTGTGTTATTTTCTTTATATTATGTGCCTGGATACAAGTTTGATGATTGAAGATGTATCCTTTGTCTATCAGAAAGGCCTCCAACCTACTCTTCTGGTATCCATACAGGAATTTGATGAGCACCAAATACAAACATGTGAGGACGAAAAACCCTACCTTTCAACTGATCATTCTTATGCATTCCCAGGGATTTATGCAAATGTCTGTTTTACACTGGCTTTTTGTCTAAGCCATAACACTAACATTCTGGGAAATTTATCTGTTTCAGCTTATGAAAAATCATCAAAGCTTGGATTCTTGACTATTTTTATGCACATAGAAAAGAACATTTGTGGACCTGTATCTCTCTGCTGACACATGGGGCTCTCTGCTGCTGAGGCCTGGAGCTGCATGGCATGTTAGTTAGTTAAAAGGAGGCAATGCATGAGTGAGATATTTTATTATAGGAAAGAAAAGTTAGGCCAGTCATGTAGAGAGAAAGAAAGGGGAGGAAGTAGAGAATAAGAGAAGGAGAGAGAGAGAAAGGGAAGGAAGCAAGAGAGCAAGAAAGAAATAGAGAGAACAAAGAACAAGAGAGTGAGGAAGAAAGTAAGAGAGCAAGAGTGAGGAGAGGGGGCGAACTGCCCCTTATATTGTGTGAGGCAAGGCTAACTGTCTGTGGGGTGGGCCATGACTGGCTGTGGTCAGATCACTAGGGGTAAGGTCCAGCTAGAATGCTGGGAGCTTGGGGCATTGTGTACCTGACAGAGCACACATCTCCTATAGGGGCAGCTGTGAGTGGAGCTGAAACAGTAGCCAAGGACTCAGGAGTTATAGCTGTACTCCTTCTGCCCCTTGCAGGCAGAAACTGCTCTCTGGGGTTCCAGGGTTCTAGTCTTTTTACTTGACTGGGCCTAGGTTGCCTGAACAGACCACTGCCCACTGTTCATGAAGAGATGATTATCTGAGTGTCAAGCTTCATACTCTCACCTGTAAGTCTTCCATAAAATAATGTTGTCTACAAGACCTATAGCATATACTTGTGAGGAAATTATAGTGGAGAAAGTTTCCATTAATACAACTATTAAAAATCTGTTATCTCTGCTTAGGAAATATGTTCTGGTGCAGCTTTTGGGTTGGAGCTATAATGATCCAGTAAGTAGCCCATTACCTTTGCTTTGTAAATAAGCCCAAGAATCTCATTTTTTCCTCAGAGCAAGTTTTGCTCAAATTTTAATTGGTTTACCATTAAGCATAATGTGAGTCATGATTTATGTCTTTCACCAGGAAAAATAATTTTATTTAACAGCAATCAGGGTATTTTTGTGATAATTACGTAACCACAGATGATTTTTCCAAGAGAATTGATGCTATCCTTGAGGTGGGGAATGAGACAGGCAACTGAAACTATGTTGAATGAGGGAGTTTAACATGATTGGAAAATGTTTACATGATTGTTAGTCAAACTTTAGTTAAGATTAATAATAGCAGGAGTATGACTAGTATCTATAATTAGACATGTAACTAATGTAAGGGCAAGAGGGCAAATGATGTTTATATATTAACTCATTTTTCCCTGTTGTATGCACATGTACACCTGATTGAAGTATGTTTACTATCAGCCTTCAGAGTAAAGGTTTGACCTAACATCTGAGAAGAAGTATTACCTGAGAAAACATGGCTCCAGCTGCTGGTTAAAACAAAAACAAAAGCAAAACAATTTGACACTAGAAAAGGTGAAATTCAAGGAATGGAGTTGTTTATTGTTTATTATCCTAAATATGTGAACAACTATAGAAGTAGACCAAGATTAGAAAAACAAAACAAAACAAAACAAACAAACAAACAAAACCAGAAAAGATGTAATGGGTTGACATAATGCTTCTTGTATTCTAATGCTACTTTTGGGCCCTCAAGACTGCCTATTCTAGAGAGGAGATAGTCTCCATGTAAATGCTGAGTGATTCTTCCCCCTAGTTATTTATAATTAGTAAAGATTCCAAGAGCCAATACCTGGGCAGGAGAGACATAAGTGGGGTTTAGTTTTTGCAGGCTTGGGGGGTAGAAAAGAAAGAAGAAATTAAAATGAGAAAAGAGAAGGCTGTTTTGGTTTAGGAGAAAGAAGAACCCACCATGGGTTAGGTGATTGATGACCTTGAGGACAGGTCGATTGGAATTAAGGGCAACCCAGATGAAACAAAGTAAATAGTAAGTAGTAACTTAGACTTATAAAGGGAAAAGTAGATTCTAATAGCATGGAGTCTATGTATCTTCCCAGTTCTAGAGTTGCTTAAGGTATATTAAAAATATAAAGGCAGTGTGTGTATGTGTTTAATTTGAGAACTCAATAACCAAAGGCTGGATAGAAACTCCAGGAAAAGATTTATGTAATTACTACAACTGAATGTTCACAGCTTCTTACCCTAAACATGGAACCTAAGGAAAACATTAAATACCTGTGTAGAAGAGAGTGATCTAGTAAAAGATATTACTTAAATCTAAAGTTAATTCCAAGAGAGAATAAATTAGCAAGCCACAGTTTAGATATCAGTCTTCATTATTGTTATATTACAGATATAATTGGAGTTAAATAAATTAACATATGAGCTGCTTAAAATATGGAAAAGGTTTGACCCAGAAAAAAATTTTTTCCAGACCATCTCTTCTAGCTTTGGGACCAGTTGAAAGAGAGTATCCATCTGGATATTGTGGAAAAAAATAGTGTAACAACAAAAATAAAAACTTTGTGACAACTTGTTGTGTTCAGTTCTAGCTTAACTGTGTGTGGCTTTGGAATAGACTGGGATATATAGGACAAAAGAGAGTATGTAGGAAGTGGTGCCTCTATCAATAGAGTCAAAATAGATCTATAATCCTTGGTTGAGAAAGATAATTGGTGTAGCCTTTTGATCAGAAGGAGACAGGTTTAAATGTTCTTTGAGTTAAAACAACAAACTCATTCCTAAGGAGAACCTTAATATTATGTTGTTTCTACTTGTTAGGACATTTGATGGAAGGGTAAACAATGATTCCATCACAATATGATATAAATATGTAATGTTTACTATTCCCTTTTAGATATTAATATACTAATATTTTTGCCTTCCTATTAATCCCTTCATTTTTCCTTTGTACACTTCCTTTGTACTGCTTATCCCTCTTTAACAATGTCCCTGAGGCTTACTGCATAATTTGGTAGAAATATTCATTGACTGAATTCCATGTTTTATTTAGATATTTTGTGGTTTTGTTTATATATATATATATATATATATATATATATATATATATATATTTAACTATATATTTGCTCTCTTCAGACACACCAGAAGAGAACATTGGATCTCATTACAGATGGTTGTGAGCCACCATGTTGTTGCTGGTAATTGAACTCAGGACCTCTGAAAGAGCAGTCAGTGCTCTTAAACACTGAGCCATTTCTCCAGTCCCTGTGGTTTTGTGTTTTTGTCTGTGTGAATAGTCTGACTGTTTATGGGAGCATTTTTAACCAAGGTAAAAATAACTTTGAAATCTGTATGTTGATCTATATAATTTCTATTAAGGTATTTTTAGAAATCTACTTAATATAGATTACTGCTGATGCTTGCAGATATCCTTCTATAACTTTACATTCTTTTATTGTATTTACTACCTTTCACCTTCTCTAATTAAAGTAATTTTATCTTATCATTCTCCACATCAGCTTGCTTCTAAACCAATATACTTCAAGGTATTTCTCTCTCTCCTGTTCATATCATCAACATTGTTTCTTTATCTTTCCCAGTTCCTCCAATTAACTATATGATATGTACACAGTATAACCTGTTTTGACCTAAAATCTTCAGATGAGAGAAATAATTGACCTCTAACTTTTGTGTCTCTGTTACCTTTTTCAGTATGATTTTTTCAATTCCTATTGGTTTAATTGAAAATTTTATTTATTGTACAATTGAATATCATTGTACTTTGTATATCTACACAATTCCATTATCTAGTCATATGTTTAATCATAGTTCAATTGTTTCCATTTTATAAGTAGTATAAAGTTAGTGGTAGTTAACCTTGCATGGCAAGTATTTCCAGAGTAGCATATTGAGTCAATTAGGTATATTACAAGGAGTAGCATAGCTGATTTATATATTTACTTTATATCTTGAATGTAGCTCTCCTTTCTCCTTGTAGATAGATAGATAGATAGATAGATAGATAGATAGATAGAT
>NW_022196904.1:51145356-51190360 GCF_008632895.1 Mastomys coucha | reverse complement strand
GATAGATAGATAGATAGATAGATAGATAGATAGAAGATAGATAAAAGTCCTAGATAGATCCTTGATATGTAGTCTCTCTGAGTCTGTGAATTTTAGTATCTACTACATACAAAGATCAGTGCCTAACCCAACTGTCATCAAAAAGGCTTCTTCCACCAGGTAATGAAAGCAGAATGAAAGAATCAGACATTTGGAACACTTTTGTTCCTACTACATTGCCACATACAACATGGTTATGAGAGCTTATGCCTAGTCTTATTGATTCTTATTTTGCAGGGTTCAATTGCTATCTCTGAGATGCTGCATTTTTTAAGAATTAAAATGGAGAAGAAGAGTTTTGAGGTAATGTGGAGTTTGGAGTAAATGGAGGAATAAAAGGAAGGGAGATGGGGTAGGGATGAGTTGTACAAGAGAAAAATAAAACATAAAAATTTTAAAAAAAGAAGATAAGGAAGACAATCCAGCATCAGCATCACATATTTCTTATATACTAATTGTAGTTATTCAAGAGCAAATTCACACCAACTTATATGTAAAGGAGCCTTTGCTTTATGTATATTTAACCTAGAAGTTAAGGATACATATAGATTAGCAGAATTTTATTAGGATTATTTATTTTATTTTAAAAGTAAATACAGCAATCATATCATTTCAATCCTACCTTCTCTGTCTCCAATTATTTCTATGCCCATACCCTAGCCACACTCATGTCATCTACTTAAATGTATATTTGTATGTGTATATAGGAAGACAGTGACAGAAAGAGGGAGACCTACTTATTAAAACATGATCTTGAATTTTTTATAACTATATAAGATTGAGGTTGTCCTATGTCAGCTAGATATGTTGCCAAGCAGCACATCTGTAAGAATATTTACTCTGCTTCCCTCAGGTGTCAATATTTGTCTGTAGTTCTTCATCTATATTTTTAGATATATGGACATTTTCTTCTCATTTGTCATGGTGCTGTCATACTGCATTTTTTTTTTAATTTGGGCAACATGTTAAAAACTGGTTCCCCTAATACATGCTATATATTGTAGATCCTATCTCATAGAACTAAACATAGTTCACTAGCCTCTTGATTTTTTTCTTCCACACTTACCATGTTCTCTGAACTGTGGTGTAGACTATATTGACAAAAACCAGTTAACTTTTCTCTGTATTTTATGACATAGTCAAAATGTTCTGTGATTAGAGGTTAGATGCATGCTTAGCCATGGCTAATAGTTTACAAGTGTTGTTGGAAAATAGGCTGCTTTTGGAATATTACACTAGAAAATTATTTCTATAATTACTTAATCCATTACCCCTACATGCATGGACAGGTTTCTAGGTTTAAGGGGGCAGACATGAATATTTTGCAGACCTTATGTGAATTTACATGGCTGCTTGTCACAAGCTGGATATTATGCCAACATTGCATCATTGAATATCTTAATTTTGTTGATATTGTAGTTTACTGACTTTTCAGTGTGGCAAGAATATTGAAGTTTTTCTGCATTTGAAGCATGCATAACATCTTTGTATATCATGTGAGGAAATGCTCCTATAGCAGGTGTCCAGATCATTTTCAATTCAAATCCTTCAATAGGATGTCCAAAGTATGTACTGTATTCAGAAACTGGATTCTGCCTTTAAGAATATGAAGACAACAAATTAATTGGGTACTACATTGTATTATTTTGCAAATATCTTGCAGTCCTCTTAACATAATCCACTTAAAAGGAGGCTTTACATATTAGTAAAAAGAGTTTTTTTAGATAATTCTACTACTGAAGTATATTATGTTAACAATTATAAGATATTTTAGATTATTTACATGTATGTGCACATAAACTTGCATATATGAAATGAATAATTTAAATAAAATTAACAAGGTTTACCTGTTTCTTTTACAGTCATGCTCTGTGCTCCTAGTTTTAACCCTATTTTAACCTCAGTAATCACTTCTTCTTTACTAGAAAAAAAACCTTCCTTATCATGTTTTCCATTTACATAATTTTATCTGTGTTCCTCTACAATAATTTATGCAGTGCATGATCTGTTTAACTATTCTAGACCCTGTAGTTTTTTCAGGTTACCTGCTTATATCTAAGGTTCAGTACTGTATGTAAGAGAAGCATCATGCTATATTTGTTGTTGATTTGTGGACAACTTCACATATAGACCACTGATATTGCATCTTGACCATTTTGACATTTTTCCAGTATCACAGCACACCATGTAGTTTCAGCAAAAATAAACAACAGTGTTGTTTTAAACTAAAATAAACTGCTCATAAAACTTCTTCTTTATCCTTTCCTTATACAAGACATCTAGTAAGACATAACACTGTGATGCTAGTTACTCCAACAGTTATCAAAATGCATGTAAAATAATCCCTAGTACATCACTCTGTGGAACTAAAATAACCTTTCTTCAGAGATTAAAAAAGGCTGTCCAATAATTGATTTGTAAGCTGTCATTGAACAATTTTACCCAAAGAATTTAGAAGTATTCACATTATTTGGACAACTTAAAGCTCAGGATGTCTGCATTGATGAAGTCCCTATAAAAATTTATAAGGGGCAAAAAAACTGCATGTTTTTTGCCATGGGAAATTTGACGATAAAATCTATATATTAACTGAGTCCCTCCTCATCTTGGAATATTAGCTATATATGATACTATTGAAAAGCCTAACTATTCCAACCATAAATTATAAATGTTTGGCTTATACTGAAGGGGAAATTGGAAAGCCTATATTATGATATGAATGGGCCAAATGAAAGACCATTGGTTGTTTTTTTTTTTTTCAAAAATGAATTAAAGTATCTCAAAATTGCAGCTTTCAGGAGTCCTCACTTTCTGGGACCTACATTTCTCAGACTGTGGTTTGAGACTTCTTTGGGGAGTTCCATATGAGATATAATCCATATCAGATACCTACATTATGATTTAAAATATTTATGAAGTACTGACAAATTATTTCCATGCTTGTAGGTCGTCTCAACATGAGGATCTATATTAATGTCCCAGTGTATTAAGAAGTTCAAAAACCATTCTCCTAGATGGATAAATCCTAAACTCTGCCCATTAAATTCATTTTAGTCTTGACTTACTCTTTATTGATGGTCATGTAAGAACACATGCCCAGATTTCAAAAGATTTTAAAGATTTTGTTTGTGGATATATAAGCTGCTTTTGAGACACTTCTTTGTTTTGAAAGATATCATAATACATACTTTGTTTTAAATAGTATCCTTGTATTTCCATTGATAAACATTTGGTCCTTGAATCACTGATATTCAGTTTATCTTCTCCATGTTGTAATAATAATGGAGATCCTTAGATAACAGGATCCCAGGGACAGAGGGTTGGTTCATGTGGGAAGCAAATATGATTAAATATTTAAAATAATATAAAAGAATATGATTGGTTTCCTACCTAATGATTAGTTCTCTTAAAACATTTATCACGCTGTCCCTATACTCTTTTGTTAAAGATATTATAAATACCAACCATTTTATACTGCATAAGCATTCATTTGAATATGAGTTTTACAGTAAGAGTGGAAGAACAAGGAGCCCAAGCATGATTGTTCTTAGGCTTTCCCTCTTGAACATCCTTCAAGAGTTCCCCTCAACTACTCAGGTTATTCAACACTTACCTTATGGTAAGCACCCTAGAAAAAGAAAAAAATACAATGTTTTTACTTTTCTTATCACATTCCTCCATGAAGAAGCACATATCCATTAGTCCTCAAAGCATGTCAGGGAATAGACAGTGAGACTAATACCAATACCCAATTGAATCCATAATGATTCCATTGAAATTACATATACTGGCCCTTCAATCACTGGTATTCAAATAGTCTTTACCAAGTTTTAATAATCATTGAGAGCCTGCTGATATATATATATATATATATATATATATATATATATGGGGGGAGGTGTGTGTGTGTGTGAGAGAGAGAGAGAGAGAGAGAGAAAATGAGAGACAGAGAGAGACAAAGACAGAGAGACAGAGACAGAGCAAAGAGACAGAGAGAATAAATAATGATTATTTTTTATTGTAAATCTGTTGCAGCATTTTCTCTCCCCAGTTACATTAGGGCAGTGGCAGGCCTGTGATTAGATAGGAATAGAGAGGTGGAGTTAAAAGTTTTGGAGAGAGGTCGAAGGTCAGGAGAGAGGGGGAAGAAATCAACATGGAGGCAAACAGGAAGATGGTTCAGACCCCATGTGGTCTTAAACAGCCACAAGTAGCTAAGGTTTTCACAAAGTCAGAATAATTGGGTTAAAGCATTGTCTTCATTCTTTGGCTGTGAAATTATTGTATTGGCATCTTATAAATTGTGATCTTATTGCTATATAAACCTGATTGCATAGTTAAGCCTTAACAGTCATGTTTCTACTTGGTAACTAGGCACTAAGATGACAGATTGTGGGTTGGGTGGAACACTGCATTTAGGTGAGATGAACTTGCTAGCTGGGAAAGAATAGCAGGCCCATGCTAGGACATAGTGTTGAGGCCGGTCAGTACTGGTACTAGAGCGGGAGGAGTGGGAACGTGATCTGGCAGGGCAGGAGAGATTGAGGAGTGATCTTTTTTGATATTTTTCACAGCATGAATCAGTTTTGAATTTATGCAAAACTTCCTGTACCTCCTGTCAGGTTGCCAATTATTATATTTATATGTGTATATTATGACATCTTGTTTTCTTTTGTAATGAAAATTAAATTTTTGGCCTTCATACATATAGGTTGCATTTTGAGTTTTGTTTTTCTTGGAATTATAGTTGCATTTTCTAAAAGAAAAATATATTGCTTTCTAGTGAACAAACACACCATGCAGTCAATCATATAAACTAATAAATGTGCCTAAATGGAGACATGATCATCTGAGTTTCTAGGAAGCTTCTTCACAGATCTCAATCTGGAATCCTGAACAGAGAAACTAGTAATGGTTGCATGGCTAAATATTTGAGGATAAATATTTTCAGATCTGGTATTCTGATTAATTATATTTCACATTTAAATTATAGCAGCAGCAGTGAAGGAAGAAGAGGAGCAGCAGGAGGAGCAGCAGGAGCAGGAACACCAAGAAGGGCAGAAGAAATAATGAGGGACTGTGGCTATATTTATGGGAAGAGCTTGATGGGGTAGTAATGTTGGTAAATATTGTAATCAAACAGGAAATTATAGTAAAATAAGTGAAAGATATCAGAAAGCCTACAAAGTCTTGAAAACACCATATTCAGTATATAGAGTAAATTAAATTGCTAATTCTACCTTCTTTGATCTATTGCTCATTTGAAATTTATTTCAGAAATTTTCTTCTCCACTTAGAATTAAGGCTCTTAGAGTTATACATTCTGTGTAAGACTCTTTAGATTTATGCTTTCATAAGGCTTAACATTTTTTATTGTCCATTTCTATCTGTATATAGCTTCTTTCAAAATATGTGTACTAAAAGAATTACTCATGTAGGTAAGACACTTTATTTTTTTACATTTACAGTTGGTTTGCATTTCATATAGCTAGGTTAGTACTTTCTTCTAATGTGTATGGTTTGAAAATCTGTTATTTTATTGTTTCAGATGTCTACACTTAGTAACAGTGAGCTCATAATTTTCTATTATTAAAACTATTACTAGTTTTCTTTGACTATCATATTTGTAGTAGTTATTGCATTGAGTGTAATTACTCCCTGGATGAATAATGCACTAGAGAAAGGATAAATAAATCTGAAGCAGCATAAAAAATTGTGGAGAAACAAAAGTGCTAAGTGTAGCACATCTCCTGTTGGATATATGAAAGCTAACTATTCCTATGTTTAGGATTTCCTCCCCATTTCCAACCTGCCTTAAGTAAACATTTTCAAACAAATTTGAGCTTTTTACTTGGCCCATACTAAGATTTGTAGTATATAATTCATATTTTAAAGTGGTTTATTTTGCTAAATGGAATATAATTTTCAATCATTATGTATGTGGCTATGTATATTACCAATTGTTTTACTTGAGGCTATAAAGATTAGCTTACAATATATTATGTTAGTTGAAAATTTCTTCTAAGTTTAGTTTCATTTTTATGGAAACCATTTTCAAATAATTATTTTACTCTCTGAGTGGGAAAATCAATTTATATTTGTTATTCATTTCAATATATACTATATATATGTGTGTGTACATATATATATATACATATTATATATGTGTGTACATATATATGTATGTATACATATATATGTATGTATATATATGTACACACATATGTGTGTGTGTATGTGTGTGTGTGTGTGTGTGTGTGTGTTTCTAACTCCTCTGTTGGGGACTTGGTATTCAGTCCAATGGTTGGCTGTGAACATCCGTTCCTCTATTTGTCAAGTTCTGGCAGAGCCTCTCAGGAGACAGCTCTATATCAGCCTCCTGTCAGCATGCACTTCTTGGCATCCACAATAATATCTACACTTGTTGACTGCATATGGGATGATTCCCCAGCTGGGGCAATCTCTACATGGTCTTTCCTTCAGCAGCTGCTCCACGTCTTGTCTCCATATTTGCACCCATTAGTATTGTGTTACCCCTTCTAAGAAGGACAGAAACACTGGCACTTTGGTCCTCTTGAGCTTCATGTGGTCTGTGAATTGTGTCTTAGGTATTCTGAGCTTTTGGGATAATATACATTTATCAGTGAGTGCTTTTCATGTGCATTATTTTGTGATTGAGTTACCACACTCAGGATGATATTTTACAATTTCCTTCCATTTGTCTAAGAATTTCATGAATTCCTTGTTTTTAATAGCTGAGTAATGTCCCAATCTATAAATGTACCACATTTTCTGTATCCATTCCTCTGTTGAAGGACATGTGGGTTCTATTCAGCTTCTGGCTACTATACATAAGGCTGCTATGAACACTGTGTCCTTGTTATATGTTGAAGCATCTTTTGGATATATGCCCAGGAGTAGTGGTATAACTGGGTCCTCAGATAATACTATGTCCAGTTTTCTGAGGAATTGCCAGACACACACACACACACATACACACACACACACACACACACACACACACACACACACACACACACACACACACACACACACACACACACACACACATTATGTTTACCTACTGCCCCTCCAGTTCCCCTCTAGTGCCCTGTTATTCGTAGCTGTTCCTCCTGTATTCACTTCCACAATCCACTCTCCACAATCCACTCTCCTCACCCAAGGTGTTTCTCCCTGTTTTCTTTTCCATTGTTTCCTCTCTTCTCCCATTCGCCACGTGATTCCAGCCCCATTTCCAACCTCATAGTTTGGTTTAGTCTCTTACTTATGTCAAAGTGTGATTAAGATATTTGTATATTATTTGATGTTTAAGAAAAAACGCCAAGTATTTACTTTTCCTAATGACTACGCGGAAGACAGAATCTAGGACAATTTCCAATGGAAGTGGCAACAATGTGTATTAGATGAGTTTTAAAAGAGCAGATATACTGAGGTATTTAGGATCTGTATATATTAGTTTTCCACTTATGTTTATTAAATTTCATTTTTATGACAATCATTTGAATATTTTTTTCAAATCATGAAAGTGGCTAGAGAATTTAAAAAGTTTTTCTGTTACTCAATATTAAAATGATCATGTATTCCTTTGTCATTACTTATATTAATGTACTTTATATGAGCTCTTTATCTATGTTAAGCTATTTCTACATATTTAGCTCACATTTACAGTATAATGGTATAAATATTTTTCTATCGGTTGGATGGCTTGGATTGTAATTTTTAATATATAAATTCATCTGTTTTGCTGTTTGATGTTTTTCATACATTATATTTTAATTACTGTCTTTCCATTTTTCCAGGAATTCCCAGATATCCTGTCTCCCTGCCAATAAAATTTCATCCACACTTGCTTATGTTCATGGTAACTATCTCTGTGTATGTCTCAACCCTCCAGCAGTAAAACAAAACAAAAATTATCAAATTAAAGACCCAACAAAACAAAAACACAGAAAAAAATGAGTCAAATACCCACAAAAAATAATGAAACCAAAATGGATCTGTTTTCAGTGTTCCTGCCCTTGAGTCCTGCCCTGGAATGGGGTTAATATAACTAATATCACTCCATTGGAAAAAACCTGAATTTTCCCTTTCTACATAGCAGATAGCAGGTATCACTACAAATATTTTCTTGGTTAAGGATGGTACTTTTTGTCTACTTTCTCTTCTTACTACTAGTATTTCTGTCTGTTTTGAGACTGTGCTTGCCCTGTGTGTATTGCTATTGTCCCTTGACTCCTTATATCCATCACTGGGGTGAAGTTTGATGAATACATTCCAAGAAAAATAACTCTTTTGGTTTTAATTGTTATTATTCTAGTGCTAAGAGGGTGTCAGAGATTCAGATTTTCAAATATCTTTTATATAGCCATGGATAAATTATCATTGCACTTCATCAAGTATTAGTCTTTATATTTTTTCTCTGTTTGTCTGTCCATCCTTTTCTATGATGCCAGGAAAGTAATGAGAAAAAAACCAATTGCCTCTCTGGTATAAAATTAGTGTTTCATGTTTCCACTGAAAGAAATTTACCTACCAGATTTCCTTGTCAATCTTTGGAAATTAATCTCCCACTGACAGACCACTATGTCTTCATTAGCATTCTGTTCATAGTAATTATTTCTATATTATATGCATTTATGTAGTTAGTACATCTTTGTCTTTATTGCTATGGGAATGACAATTTTTTTTCAATTCCACATATTACATATTATTTAGTGTTCTGTAATGTCCTCTGTAATTTCACTCTTTCCAAGTTTTTCTTGATATGGCACATCTGTTAGGGAATGAATTTAAGATAAAAACTAATGGTCAATTGATGTACAGTATTGACTACTTTGCAAACACAAGCAGCAATGCAAATACTGCATTAGTAATAAATAACAAAGTAAGACATTTGAATGTCTCACCAAATGTCCCATTGATATAAAAACCTGGTATTGATAAATGAAAGTTGCAGTAATATAAAGAAGAAAGAGAGAGAAATGAAGAAAGAGGAAAATGGGGAAATAAACATTATATGATTTAATATTTAGCACAGCCTTACCAAAATGCTCTCAATGGTGATAGCTTTACAAATGGAGAGCACAAATTCAGGAGTTCTCACAATGTTTAAGCAGGATTTACAATACTGTTCTTCATGAACATGAGGAACTAAGATACCTGAACAAATCAAAACTTGGAACTAGTTTCAGTAAACCTTAACAGTGAAGACCAGCTCAAGGAGATGTGTGCCTGAATGCATCAGTTTGATGTCATTGGAGGAGAAAGAAACCAAGAAATTATCAAAGTTTTCTGCACTGTTCTTGTTTGAGTTTTCCCCATCATTCAATTGTTGTTGAATTAAGCCGGGTAAGGACTTATATTTTTAGATATATAATATTGAGGTGTATAAGGTTTTTTAAACACTAGGTGCCTAAACTTGATTTTGTAATTCAGAATAATTTTTCTGAAACATGTTTTAACATATCATGACAAATGGTAGACAAGCAATCTAAATTTAAAGTAGAAATTCATAATATATAAATATTTTATTCCATAAACACTAATATATATTATATAAGTAGGGATGATATATTAGGCAATGTGAATTCTTAATATGGCTATTCATATGCAATCACACATATTCTTTTCTTAAATACAACATCCCTTCCTTATAACAACCTGAAATATTATTGTGGCCTCTTAGAAAGGCAAGCTCTCAAGAATCATGAAATGTTTCTAAATGAAACACCACCCCTACACTATGAGATCTGTACATACATTGACAGTGTATAGGCAATGGCAAATTAATTGATTAAAAAGGCTACAAGGGAGTTCTATTTGAATGAAAAGTATAGAATTTATTGCATGTTTTAAAATTTCCACGATTTAAGCATTATGCTTATTATTATATGTGGATATTATATAAAAATGAGTAATAAATTTATTGTTTCATTTTGGTAGGGTTTGTTTCTTATTTTATGCAAAAATGAAATTGATGGTTGAATCAAATATTACAGTTGTGATGAAACAGTTAATATTGGGAATGGCTTTTTCATTCAGTCCTTACATTATATATATATATAAAAAAAACAAAATCTAAAAACAACTCTTACCATTGGTTAAGAACTCAGATAGTAAAGGGCTGACCAGGCAAAAATGTCCACTCCAATGTCTTGGAGGGGCAGTACTGAGCTGGCCCATATTGAAAAACAAAACAAAACAAACAAACAAACAAAAAACCTCCTACCACTACCTTACCTAATTCTTAATCTGAGATGTATAAACAACAAACAACAGGGAATTGTGCCAAGGCCAATTTAATACTTATTTTCTCTTTTTAAATGAAATTGTTTTATTTCTTTATATTGCAGATGTTGCTATCCTTCCAAGTCCTCCATCCCAGAAGCCTTCATTCTATCCCTGTGCCCCTTTGACTCTGAGGGAGTGCTTCCCAACCCACTCACTATAACTTCTACACCCAGCAACATTCCCTTCCTTGGGGCATCAAGTCTCTCCATGATTAGGAACATCGTCTCCCACTGAGACAAACCAAAGCAGTCCAATGCTGCATCATTTGTTCTGGGGGCCATTTACAAGCCCATGTTTGCTCTTTGGTTGGTAGCTTAGTCTCTGGGAGCTCTGAGGAGTCAGTTTTAGTTGATACTGTTGTTCTTCTTATTTGGTTACAATCCCCTTCAGCTTCTTTGATCCTTCCCCTAAGTCTTCCATGGGAGTCCTCTACTTCAGTCCAATGGCTTTCTCTAAGTATGTGTATCTGTCTCAGTCAGCTGCTAGTAGAGCCTCTCATAGGACAGCCATGCTAGGCTTCTGTCTACAAGCATCATTAATTATGTCAGGGTCTGGGGCAAGCACCAAACTCAAACATTCCTTTTCATAGCTTTGTAATTGAGTTACATCTTACCTCCCTCTTGTGATTTTATCTGAAATGAAATAAAAAGTTGGACCTGTAGAATACTATAGAGACTTATCTCTCAAAGGTTACAATAAAACTCAAACAATCAGTTAATTATTACACCATGCCACCTATTTTCCTTCTTCTATTTCCTTTATCAGTAGGAACCTGGATTTCCCCATAATTGTAGAGTATGGTAGATGCCTGTGGAAGCAAAACACTGTGGCTCCACCCATTTAGTTATCTATCTATCTATCTATCTATCTATCTATCTATCTATCTATCTATCTATGTATCTATCTATCTATCTATCTATCATCTATCTATATACCTATCTATCAGCTATATGTTTCTTATAAATCAATTGAGTTCAATTAGTTCTGATCATATGTATACAAATACATAGTTATTTGCATCCTAGAAACAGTATTGTAGACACCAAGAAATATTTATCTGTATCCTACTTTCCTCCTTTGCAAATATTCTCAAAGCATTTATCAGGATCACCATTTACCTAGCCCTTCTGGGTTCAATTTTTTATTTCACTTGATTTTGAGTAGGTTTTATGCTATAGACCAGATTTAAGATAGATAGGGCATGAGTAGGACGAATGGAGCAGATGACATGGAGATAAATTGTACTGGACAGCAGCTTGAATTTTATCTGAGCCACTGAGGATATTTTGTCTATGTCTGAATCCAAGGGAGGAAGCAATGTTTCTGAGGGGCCACAAGGTTAACTTAGATTTCCTACGGTAGCAATTACATCATTTCTTATTGACCTTTCAAAGAATTTGTAAGACATAATTATACAAAGAGAATGAAATAAAACTTTTTAAAAAGATTATATGGTAAGGTTCAAAAATCCTATCTCTTGTACTTTCTTAGAAAAAGATTAGCTAAACAGTGACTAGAGAATTTGCTCTCTTCCCTATAAAAGCCTAGTTGTTACAGATAATAGACAATGTGAAGTCTGGAAAAATTAATCTTTTGCATGTGATTATAACAAGCAAAGCAAAAGATTGATAAGCTGAATTATATCCTATTTCAAGCCTTGTCATTTCTTATTTAATATTCTATTTCTTATATAGTCTCCCTAATGTACTCTATATATTTATTTCACCATCATGTGTGAGAAGAGTGTCAAATTCTAGACTCTACAAAGTTAGTGTCAATATTGTTTCAATTCTTCAGTACAATGCAACAGGAATTCTAATGATTAATCTAGGTTGATTCTTAACTTCTTATATTCTTTTGGATATTGTTTCTATTTATAAACTTACTCAGACTGATATTATCACAAAAAAGAAAGGAGGAAGTGTTCCCGATTTTATTTGTGAGGTTTCTTCATGTCCAAAATTTGGGCCCACATCCCAAGCTCAAGCTAAAGATATTCTGTTAATTTTATTAACTAGGCTTTTCTTTTTTATCCAGGTAATTTTTCCTGTTTTGTATCTCTCCCCTAGATTATCCCAGAACACCAAGGCTTTTAGTATTAAAAAAGACAAAAGCAAGTTGTGAAAAAGAGAAACAGTTTTATGGATAATTTTATTCAAAACAGCATGAGCCAGAAAACTTACTGCTGAAAGTTGGAACTTTGTCACAAAGTCTCATTATAGCTAGAACTGTGTCCAGTAGTCTCATTAGCATTTCTGTCAATGGCTCTGCATAACTTATACAGGATTTTCTATGAGTTCACAGGGCAATAGACATGCCAATTCCGACAGATAATATTTCCCAAATCTACCCCCCTCCATTTTCCTGCTCCTATATATCCAAATTATATTCCCATTTCTACTTTCACTATTCTATTTAACAGATTGATGTAGCCATTTCATCAGGGACAGAGGGAAGAATATTGGCAGTGATATAGATTACAGGTAAAACTCACTAACATGGAGGATTCTTATTCCTGAAAGATATTTCTAGGTCTAATGATGCTGAGGCCCTGATGCCCATTTCTAAATAAGAACAAAAAGAAAAATTGAGGAACACAGGGATTTTCAGACATTTAACCCAAATCTTACTTAGCAAAATCCTAGACTTAGGGTCAGTCTGTACCTTATTGATAATGTAAATCCTTTTGAATTTGCTTATGTCTAAGGCCTAGTCATTTGTCCTTCCATAGAAAGAAGCTCAGATGTTGTCTTGATAATCAGAATTCCCAATCTTACTTTTTTTGGTGACTCTCATACAGGATTTTAGAAGACTTCTACTCAAGTTAATAAAAGAGACAGGGGGAAGGAAGATGGGATGGGGATTTCTGGAGGGGAGATCTAGAAGAGAAACAACATTTGAAATATAAATTTTTAAAATATCCAATAAAAGGAAAAAAAAAGTAAAACAGGAAAAAAATGGATTGTCAATCATTGAGAAAGGTATGACTGTACTGAATTGTCCAAGGCCCCTTCTGAGCTAAAACAACAAAGGACAAAACACATCATGACCCAGTCAGTTTTCACTTCTAGCAAAAATTAAGAGAACACAAATATTCTCTGATTATGGAGGTATTTGGTTGGATCTTTTATAGTTGTGAGGTGATTTCTCCTGAATAATCCAGGTAGCAAGCATGTACCTTGAAAAGAAGCTTAAGGAACTAAATTCCTGGGATGGATTGTACAGGATAGACTCCCCTATATACACCTGGGAATGATTGATGTGGACAGTCACTCTTTTGCTTAATTTGTTCTGATCCCATACTCAGATACAATAAGCTATGAAAACCTAAGGGAAGCCCTATGAGTGTAAGCTGTTTAGCAAAAGGGAAATGTTCAAATTTCTCAATATCTTCAGCTTACAATTGTCTTGAAGCTTTTGGGTGGACAAATAATAAATAATATCTAGTCACAATCAGTTCAAGGTTAGCAGGGTCTGGTAATCAAAAAGAGGTGACTTGAGTGAGTGAGGAGCACCAATTTTGTTTTGGAATAGAACAAAATTGCTGGTGGATGACTGCCCTTATGGGATGTATTTGTCCAGAATCACAGGGCTATGAGAAGCTATTACTTGTGCATCCAATAAGGCCTCAGAAAGAGAGGCATGGATCTGCTGCCTCAAAGTTTTATAACCACAGTGATGTTGTACAGTTAGGAACCTGTGCTTATAATTACCTGTTGGCCATATATGGGATAAAATGCAATAGCTCTAAAGGATTTAAATGGAACAAGAGAAGAGTTTGTTTGGCTGGACTGTCTGTCAGTTGACTGCTATTCCCTTGCAGAGGGCCCTCTGAGCATGTGCCCCTCCTCCCCTTCTGCTTCCCTTCTTCCTGATTGTATACCCAAAGAATCTTCTGGCCTTAGTAAAGAAAATGTTAATAAAAATAATCATGTGATGCACTGAAGAAAGTTTGATTAAATATCTGAAGCCTTGTGTCCTCTCAGCAGCATTAAAATACTGAGTATTAGGGGTAAATAATTTTACATCAACTAAAGAAAACAACATATTCCTCAAGTTAGTGAGTATGGAACCTCGACTGATAAAACATGGAAACATTTACAGTAGTCCCCAGTTAGGAACTATACAAGGCCTACCAATAATAACCAAATGCAAAAACAAACAAACAAACAAAATCAAACAAACAAAAAATGTTTTACTTGGGTGGGAGGTTACAAATGGTATTGTCTCACTTAGTTTTGCACATACATTTAGTTTCTAACCACTCCAGCTCCTCCATTGTTTGTAAAATCTAAATGACATGGATTTTTTTTAGTATGCTAGCTTCTTGATTTTGTTCAATGTTACACATTGACATTTGTTTTTTTTAATTTTCCAATTATTCTGACATCAACAAGTATTGCATTATCTAAAAATTCTAGACTCATGAGGTGAATTATTGACCCACTGTTCATTTGATTGCTCTTATTTTTTGAATTTGATAAAACATGAGTAAAAGGGAACACTTACTCCCATAAGCACTTTTCCTTTCCTCTACTCCTCCCTGTCCCTCTGCCCAAAGATCTATGTTCCCCAGATCCACTCCTCTTTCATTTCTCTTCAGAAAGAAATAAAAGTTTAAATCAAACCTGGGAGATCAAGTTAAAATGATATGAGGGCACAAACCCTCATATTATGTCTGAATGAGGTAACCCAGTAGGAAAAAAACAAACATTGCAAAAACAGGCAGAGCCATGGTACGTTCACAAAATGGAGGAAGAAGTCATGTAGGAGCAAGTATGGACAAGAATACTGTAAGAACACAGTCCACAGAATCTACTTTGGAGTGTTTATAGCTGCTCACAGAAACTAAAAATTCTACAGAAGAAGCTGCATGAGACTGAGTTATGTCTTATGCATTAACATTATGGGTGTCTAGCTTTGTGTTCTTGTGGGATTTCCAACTGCAAAAATGGGGCAATGTCTCAGAGTAGTTAGCCAGCAAAAGAATTTTTTTCAAAAGATGATTTCTATTTAGTAAAGACAAGATTAGGGATTATATAAGGTTATTGGAATTGGATAAAGTAATCATTTTGAAGACTCCATACTTGCAACAGAGTAGGTGCTTGAAGGGTAGGAAAATCCCATCAGTCTAGCATGATCAGAAGAACCGAAAGAGGAAAAAAAAAAACTTAAGGACTGTATCCAGACACCTTTATTCTAAGCACTTGTTGATATTTATTTGTAAATTCTGGGACCCTATATTTGAGAGTGTGAATTTAGGTGTGAATAGTGACTAGGGGCATTGTTAGTTCAATGAGCCCTGAGATATATCACTTATTTGAAACAACTCAGACAGAATATATATCTAGGTAAATCACAGGATACCAATTCATTTCCATGTGGTATTCATTGGCATTACGCATGTAGGGGCACATGTCTGGCTTATGCACTAGATGTAACACATCAGGGGAAATATATCATTGAATATATAAAAAGGCAAGAAATCTCCTTCTCTGTGTAATGAAAGTTCTGTTTGTAGGCAAGGAGCCAGACCTGAGAGAGACTGCTGGAATAAATTTCGAATTGAGTGGGAAAAGAATGCTAGGCTTACACTTTTGGGATTGACCCCTAACATATTTGGTAAGTTGGATAAAAGATAAGGAATTTAAATGCTGGTTCTTTTTAGTTATTGTTGTTTATTTTGTTTGTTTAAACTCTAAGGGGACCTAGAAAAACAAAGCAAAACAAAACAAGAGATGTCCTTTATGTCCTTAGTTGACATAGAGCAGTGGGAATCAGGAAAGTACTATATAGATATAAGTTACAGTTATGATCAGTTTTCATTGGCAAATCTCGTAAAGACAACTGATACTCTAAATAGCTAGAAATAAAAAAAATATATTTAACTAAAAAGCAAGGCATCTCTAAAAGATTAACTCTTTTCTTTGGGGAAATGGGACAGAATTGACCCATCTGAAAATGTTTAAATCAAAAAAATTCAGCAATATAACCACAATACTTACCATGTCACAAATGTTGAATAATCTTAAGCAAGGAAAGTAGAATATTACCCTGATGGACTGTAGGGCAGTGGTCTGTTCAGGCAACCTAGGCCCAGTCGAGTAATAGATCTGAACTCACGTGATCAAGTTGGCAGTATCTTTGCCTCCAAGGGATGGAAGGACTTCACAGGAACACCTGAGTCTTTGGCCCCTGTTTCAGTCACAACCTCTCACAGTTCCCCCGACAGGTAGGCAATGCCCGAAGCTCCCAGCATTCTAGCTGGACCCTACCCCCAGTCATCTAAACACAGCCAGGCAGGCCTCACCCCAAAGACAGATAGCGGTGCCTCATACAATTTTCTTCCTGCTCTCTCTCTTGCCTTCTTCCTTTTCTCTCTTGCTCTCTGCTCTCCTCTTGCTCTCTTCTCTTGCTCTCTTGCTTGCTTTCTTTTCTCTTTCCTTCTCTTCTCTCCTCTCCTCTTCTCTCCTCTCCTCTCCTCTCCTCTCCTCTCCTCTTCTCTTCTCTTCTCTCCTCTTCTTCCTTTCCTTTCTCTCACTCTGCATGGCCAGCCTATTTTCTCTTTCCTGTAATAAAATATCTCACCCATTCATTTCCTCCTTTTAACTAACTAAGGCAACATGCAGCCCCAGGCAGCAGCAGAGAGACTCAGGTATAAGTGGTAGAGAGCTCCAGGCAGCAGAAAAGAGATGCAGCCCACAATGGACTGTTACATAACAGAAATTAGAATTATGTTGGCATGACCAAAGAATTTCAACATAGATGTCAATCCTGATGAACAATAGTGACATGATTATCATAAGCTAGGGAACCCATATGATACCTATGTCTCTTGTGTTGACCTCTGTAGAGTAGATTAAGATTTAATGGCTTTGCTGGAACTATTCATAGAACAGTATATTTATAAAATTGGAAGTACCTTGTTAGATGTAAGACCATCAGGTCTAGTGTATCTTTATAGTGAAAATGCAATGTGGTGAATATAAATAAAATACAAGCATCGGAAAACGTTTATCATGGAAACTGGAAGCCAGCTGTTTCAGGTTTTTCTGAAGCAAAAAATGTTGAAATTTATCCAAACTTGTAGCTAATGATACAGTTGGAGAATTTAAAGACTGACAAAATTTAATAGAAGGCATCTATAATGAACATTATATACATGAAAACAAGTTTGTTCATCATATGGAAAATTCTCGAATGGGATTTGATCACCATCGTGCAATTTTTCAACATGAGCTACCTAGTAACTCCTACCTTCCATATTACATTATACAGGAAAGATGTACCAAAATTTTGTGATTTTAACAAGTAGTGCTTGAATAGGAAGTAGGGGAATCTCTAGCAAGGAGAGGCATAAAACTATCTCTACTATCAGAAGTGCAAGATTTCCAAGGAATACTCATATAGACTTTTCCAGGCTCTACAGGTAGCCAATTGAAAGGACATTCTCCACATTAGGGTAATGACTTCTCACATCTTGACAAGCAAAACTGTATAGACTACTCTATAAAAAGTGTAAGGGAAAGAGTCCTAAGATGGAAAAGTTTTATAAAGAGCAAGAAAGTGGCAGAAGCCACATGCATCACTGTAACAACTGATGGAGTAATGAGGGAGAGTTCTATGGGAAAGCTCTAAGAGATGGAAGTGTAATATCACAGAGAGAATGACTGAGGGTTTTACGCACCTAATTAAATAAGTGCCTCATACTCATCCTATTTTATCCTACATTAATTATTAGAAGAATTAACTGGTGCTAACATCAAATTTACACATGCTCTACTATACCTGGCTTATATGTAATGTTAGTGACTCGTTACTTGTATCTTTGAAACATGCTCAGAATGATGATGGATTCCAAAATAATTCACCACATTTACCATCTCTGCAGTTCTACTATTAGCTATAGAATAGAGGTTCAGGCTCTTGCCTCATTATTCTATTTAAAGTGAGGTTTTGTTTGTTTGTTTGTTTTTATGTAGATAGCATAATGATAACCTCTGAGTATTCTCCAGATTTCAAGATTCATTTAAGAGAATTGAATGTGTTCCCGAATAATCAATCATAAAACATTCATTCACAAAGGGTGAAAAGACAGGGTTTGCTGTAGAATTCTTGGGAGCTTATGTGGTTTTATGCACAACTGAAACCTAAGAAAGTTATGAGGAAAGCTTATAATAGTCTTTGTCTTTAAATATTAAAATATAAACAAAAGGTAAAAGCAGATAACTTTAGAGGCTTATGAATTGTAAAGTCAATACTAAGAGTAGTTTACTTTTCTATCATTTGTTGTCTACCAAGAATCTAGACATGTCTAAGTCAATAAATATTAATTATCACATTTTTTGGTTGCCTTACAGCCATTCAAAATTCATTCCTATTACAGAGAAAGTTGATTTAATTGTATATGTAACTTGGAAAAATAAAACTAGGAGTAGCCAAAAAGATCCCACTCTTGGGAGCTAGTACCAAAATCCCAATACAAACTACTAACAACTACAGTAAATTAAGCCTCAAATTGAGAAGCACTTGTGGATTTTGCCCGTTTCAAAGTAGAAGTTTAAGATCAAGGTGTGCCACCTAGTTCAATAATGTCTTGAGATGCTAATGCAGAGAATCAGAGTTCTTATTGGATTAAATGTCCATTCTTGTAGGGCAAAAATCACAGGTGATGAATCACTTAGGGAAATACTTGTACTAAGAGAAGTCATGGGCTCTAGTGATGAAGCATCTCCTATAAATTGTTTACATGTCATACAAGCTAGTTTTTCTCTACATTAGTGTTGATAATCATGGGATTTTTCTATACTCCATGTCAATAAATAGAATTTTCTATATCTTCATTTTCATGAATTGTTTCAGATATATTTCATGTCTATTGCCAAGAAATTTGTTGTCACAAAGTGTGGCAATTAGACAAAAAAACAGTATCTAATTAGGTATACGAGAAAATACCTTATATCTGATAATTATACTCACAAAAAAAGAGGAATACCTTTTCTCTGTGATCTTAAATGTTTCTCTTTGTCAAATCTCTAAGTCTACTTGGGAGATACCCCAGATTGAGCTTCTTGGTGTAACACTTATTCTTCTCTACCCACTTGTCTAGGTCATACAGTACCACCTCTCTTATTTGTTTACTATGAGTTCTTCCCATTCTAGACCTAAGTCCTGAACTCTGTTGCCATGTCAAATCAAGTATGTACTTTACCTCATTCTTAGTGATATTATTAAGCTTTACCACCTTATTTTTTAGTACAAAATGACTTGGTTAAAATACAACCTCAAAGTCATGGCTTGATTAGGGTTCTCCCAGGGAGTGGCAACATTTGAAGGTGTGTCCTTTTTGAAAGAGGTGAGTGTGGGCTTTAAGACCTCTTCCTAGATGCCTGGAAGTGAGTATTCTAGTAGCTTTCAGATGAAGATGTAGAACTCTCAGCTCATCCTGCATCATGGCTACCTGGGTGTTGTCATGTTCCTGCCTTGAGGATAATTGACTGAACCATGGAACCTGTAAACCAGCTCCAATTAAATGTTGTCATTTATAAGCATCACTTTGGTCATGGTGTCTGTTCACAGCAGTAAAACCCTAACTAAGACAGAAGTTGGTACCAAAGACTTGGGTATTCCTGTGATAGGCTTGACCATGCTTTTGTTCGGAAGAATGTATATCTTGGGACATTAGATTTGGAAAACAGTGGAATGCTTTAAATAAGGCTTAATTGTTGATCCTAGTAAGAATATGGAAGACTTTGTTACTGAGAGTAATTTGAAATATGTGGACTTAGCCCAAGAAGTTTCAGTGGAGAAATTCAATATGTGGCCTAGAGTTTGTTTTGTGGTATTTTGGTGAGTAATGTGGCTTCATTTTGCCCTTGGCTGAAGAGTCTGTCTGAGGCTAAGGTGAAGAGACTGAGATTAATTGCATTGACAAAGGAAGTCTCAAAAACACCCAGCATAGACTTTGTTCTCTAGTTTAGTCTCATAAGCTATGTTTTGAACAAGTATAGCAAGCTGAGAAAGGAAAATATAAAATGTATGGTTTGACCATTTAAGGGGCTCCAGAAAGCGAGATGTACTGAATCCTGTGTTCAAGGATATGAAATTGGATTTAGGGAGTAGTGACTTTAGGGAAAGATTCTACCCAGCTAAGTTTAGATCCAGGCATTTTAGTATATATCTTTAACCCCAGGAGGCAAAACCATTCAGATCTTGAGTTCAAGTCCAGCCTAAAGCAAATTCTAGGTGAAGAAAAATTTAAACCCAGACTTGGTAGACCAAAACTTTAATCCCAGTGTTTAGGAGACAGGTATGCAGATCTCTGAGTTCAAGGTCAATCTACAAAGCAGGTTCCAGGACAGCCAAGGTTAGGCAATAAAAGAACTAGAAAACAAAAAGCTGGTGATAATATAATATCACAAGGGGGCCATGTTCTAACCACAACAAGCAGTAAAACTTGGCAGCTTTGGCCATGTGGCTCTGACTTTAGACACAAAACAGAAGGTACTACTGGGACAATTGGTGCTGATTAGCTGGAGCTAAGAAATTTGTGGTGATTAAGAGGAGACCAGCATCACTGAGTGAATAAATCTTCTGGAGAGTGTTTTGTGAGGGCACAAAGAAGCTGTGTTCCAGAGATAGCCAAGGTTGTACCTTGTGCTACAGCTGGACTTGGTATTGTGTAAGAGACACCCAAGTGGTACCGTTGAGAGGCCATGGGAGGCCTTTGGTGCAGCCTTAGCTGCACTTGGTGGCCCAAGACTGGAGGGATCATGCAAAGAATTTAAGGCTTGACTCCATGAATAGAGGCTATTAGAGGCTGGTGGTGAAGCCTAGTTGTAGCAGAAGACCATAGCATATTGCAGATGCCAACACCATGGGATGATCACCAAGAACAGCAGCACTAGTGGAGTGGAACAACCTGAGCTTAGAGTGCTACAGAGGGTAGAGCTGGAGAAGTGATGCAAGCCTTTTGGAGGAAATCAGAAGATCATGTTGGATCTCAGACATTGAAACAAGAAGCTCTAACAATTGAAGTTGCCTTGGAGATCCCAAGATTTTCAAGATGCCAGAGTCATGGGTTATCTGCAGATGAAAGCTGTTACAGGGAGTGAGACCATCCAAGAGAAAAAAGGTTTGTTGCTGTTAACAAAGATGCAGAAGAAGTTAAAAACCCAAAGATCACTTTGAGATCAGACATGGAGATGCAGAGTTTGGAGTTTGCCCAGCTGACTTCCTGTCTTGCTTTGAGGATTACAGTTAAGTGATTGGATGAATCTCAGAAGAGACTCTGAACTTTGGACTTTTAACATTGTTGAGAGTGATATAGACAATGGGGACTTTTGAGTTTGGACTAAATGTATTTTGGATTATGCTATGGCTAGATTTGGCCCCCATAGACTCATGTGTTTGAACAAGTCTATGTTTATGTCATGGTATGAATATGCTCGGCCGAGGGAGTGACACTATTTGGAGGTGTGGCCTTGTTGGAATAGTTTGGAATAGGTTTGTCACTATGGGCATGGGCTTTGAGACCCTCTTCTTAGCTGCCTGGAAATGAGTATTCTGATAGCAGCCTTCAGATGTAGATGTAGAACTCTCAGCTCCTCCTGTACCATGCTTGTCTGGATACTGCAATGTACTTGCCTTGAAGATAATGAACTGAACCTCAGAACCTGTAAGCCAGCCCCAATTAAATGTTGTCTTATAACAGTTGTTTTGGTCCTGGTGTTTGTTCACATCAGTAACACCCTAAGACACTCAAGAATTAATCTCAGTGGGTAAAAGACAGCACATTGACTCAAACATTGCCAACACATGAGAAAGTGGTCTGTGTATGCAGGCTTTGTATATACTCCTTTCTGACCCTTCCCCCTAAACA
This sequence comes from Mastomys coucha, assembly GCF_008632895.1. Taxonomy (NCBI): domain Eukaryota; kingdom Metazoa; phylum Chordata; class Mammalia; order Rodentia; family Muridae; genus Mastomys; species Mastomys coucha. The sequence goes on along the minus strand of NW_022196904.1, from coordinate 51,168,129 downwards.
TCATGCCTGGTTTAACAGGATCTCCTGGCAAGAGCTCAAACCCTTTTTAAAACTGTGAAGGACCTGAACCTTTTACTACCACACTTTCATCTATATAGAAGATATGGCCCTTTAAGGATTTTCTTCTGCTTTGATCAGCATTCCCTTAGCTGAACCTGTCCATCCTAATCCTAACTCAACTGTTGTGGGAAATATTAAAAAGAACGGCAAGTTCCCAAGCTATGCCAGGCGCTGCTGGGTCACAAGACTCCAGTGGGGTATTCTCAGCAAACTCTCTGGCATGGAGCTCCTGAGATGTCTCCACCCGATTTGATAAATTCCTTTGGTGGGTTATTGCTAAGCCAGCCCTAGGAAATGACCACCCTCCTAGGGTTTAGCTGTCACAATTCCCAGTAACCTGGTAAAATCAAAAGTCTAGAAGCTTATAAATAATCAGTCATACTTATATATCAATACATTCTCAATTCACAAGATGTCCATACAATAAATTCAGAGCCAATTGATAATAATGCAAGTTGCCCACCTAGATTATGCAAGTTATCTCAATTGTTCTATCCCTTTATGATATTATAGCTACCTGTAGCTATTTAAAGCCACAGGAATCTGAATCATTATCCTCCATCTTACTCCTCATCTTTCTCTTGTTGCTCCCTGTCTTTGCAACTATTAGCTCTGCATCCCTTTTCCCTGTCCAATCATAGACTTATTGTTGTATTAACATTTAAAATAATGGAAAATCCTGCTACACCCAACCTCTACAGCTTTCTCCTCATCACCTACCACAGATTATATGTACTTCTACACAAATAGCCACTACTATTCAGAAGAGGGTAAAGTCCTGGTGGCCTCCCTTTGTGCCCTTTTTCATGACTAAGATCTCCCAGATAGAAATATGCCTTGTGTTTTGTTGTTGTTTCTGCTTAACCATCTAGCTTCAACAAAGAATTCATGATGTCTTATTCAAACTTGTAATATCATTTGGTATAACCTCTCTTTCTCTCTTCCTCTCTCTCTCTCTCTCTTTCTCTCTCTCTCTCTGTCTGTCTCTAGAAGATATATATTATATACTATATATATTATATATATTATTTACATATATATATATATGTATATATATATATATAAAATGTATATATTTATATATATATATATATATATATATATATATATATATATATATATATATAAAACAATGGGTTGTAGTTACACTTAATAGGGTCAGTGGCTGAGCCTGCCTAAGGTAGATGAGTGTCTAAACACCTGCTATCAGGGCTTTCATAAAAGACAGGAATTAAGCAACAAAACCAATTGTAAGCAGTAGCATCACGTCCAAATGAATACTTTGTGGAAAAGAGTTATAAAACCAAGTTTGTGGGTTAAAAATGGGAACCCATGTCTGCTTGAGGCTAGGGCGGGACTTTGGAAGTTTGACTGTGAGCATCCCCATAGTACTGAAAGGCAGGCATCAGACTGTGAAAAGCCTCAGGACCCCACTCCAGGAGTATAGGGAAGGCTCAGTCTGAGGTCCCTGAACACATGCTGGAGTCTCTCTGGCACCAGAGATACTGTTGAGTGCTGCAAAAGAGCCAGTTCTGGGGTCCCTGGGCTACACGGAGACCAGAGTCATCAGGCTGTCTGTCAGTCTTGGACACTGCAGGTGCTACTGGATGTGGTGGAAGAGCTGAGAACATGTTGGGGACTGCACACAGCCAGGAGCCAAAAGGAAAAAGGACAAGGAGGGGACAAGAGTCCTTGGCTTACTCAGTTGGATGCTTGGGCGGCTTGCATTGGCAGAATCCTTGGTTGGAGCACAGGGAGGCCTCCCTGTGTGAAATTAGAAGTTTGGTTTGTTTTCAAAGACCTCCTCCATTGGTCCAGCACAGTGGGTCCAGATGAGAAGAGGCAGTCCATGGTTTTAAGGCATTTAATTTATTGTAGAAAAGCAGAGAGGGGGATAGGGTAAAGAAGCAGAGGCTGGCCATGGCCACGTGGGGGGGGGGTAGGGAAGACAAGCAAAAGGATGAAAGGCTAGTGTAACAGCAAGAGAGTAAGAGAAGGAGGAGGGAAAACCAGCCCCTTTTATAGTTGGCTGGGTTTACCTGGCTATTGCCAGGTAACTGTGATGAGGAGCATAACTGGCTACTGCATAACTGTGTGGGTGAAGTCCAGACAGAATACCATGGACTTGGGGCATTGCCTACATGACTGATGACCATACACCTCTCTGCAGGGGGTGAGGGGACTGTGGAATCTCTAAATGTGACAGGAGCCAGGGGCCCAGGAGGCATGGCTGAACACTTGATTTCCTTAGGGTCACCAGTGTTCAAGGCCTGTGTTCAACCGCAGATCAGGCTGTTTGTGCACAGCTCATTGCCCCACACAAGATGGTCTAGAGGAGCTGTGAGATTAACAGACAATTCAAAAGTGGGGTGTTAAAAGAGAGCAGGAGGAGACAATAGCTCAGTAGGACCTATGGAGACTGCAGAGTTGCAGCTCCAAGTATGGTGGGTTGGGGTGAGATGAAAAAAATCACCTTGGCCTTAATGGCCCTGTCTGGGAGTACCTAAGCCTATAAGCATATCAGAAAGATGTTGGACATTGTAAAGTTCACTTCTTCAAACATAGGAAAATATATACAGAGACTCAATAGGAAACTTACCTAATTGTTGCTTGTTGATAAGTTGCTTATGTTAAGTGATCAGAGACCCAGAAAGCAGATGTGTTGCAAGTAGCTGAGGATTGAAAGTAGAGTACTTTTGTGTGGGTTATACCCCTGAGAAGTAGTATAAGCACCAGGACAGCCTATAGAGTCTCAGCCCCAATATCATGAAATATAATTTGGCTTAGGGTACCTGGCTGGCCAATGTCAACATGCCCCCTTGAATAATTATGCCATGCATCAGGGGCTTATTGGGGGAGAGTAAAGGAGAAATCCATGTAGACAGACAGACAGACAGACAGTCAGACAGACAGATAGACAGATGAGAGAACCATGAGGGCAAAGGAAGAATAGCTGCGTGGAGAGAAGGGGAGAAAGGGGTGAGATAGAATGCCAAACAGAGATTGTGTGAGAAAAAACTGGGGTGGAGTTACTTTTATCAGGTCACACACACACCTGGGACACCTGTTGGTGGCAGCAGATGATGACAGTATCAATTGCTATGTCTCTGAAGGCAGTCTAGTAGAACCATCTATCAGATAACACCTGAACTACACTTCCTGCTTACTTTGGTGAAATTTGGCTTCCTGAGATATCTGTGGTGGCTGTTAATGGTTGGAACTACCAATCAAGGAATATTGTCCCTTTCTACTGCTCTTTATGGTGCCATTTCATAGCCCTCTCCATCCTTCTTATACTTAGTTGTGAAACCCCTTTCTTTGGCAGAGGGATGGATAAGTTAAACATTTCCTTTTGTTTTCAAAACATTTCTTCTGGAATACTTCCTTTTCTCTCAGCCTTGGAAGAGCACCTACTGACATCAGTTCTTCATCCTACCCCCAGCAGATTACTCTGTTAATCCAAGAATGGTACAATTCTTCTGCCTCTGTAAGCTCCCATCATCTCTCTATTAAGATTCTGCTTTAGGTGCCTACACTCCACGCTGTTACTTTCAATATTATATTACTCAAATCCATAGTGAGCTTAAAATCTTGAGAATACCTTGATAAAGGTATTTACAATTATTTATAAGCTCACTCACTCAGCCTGCAACACTCTTATCTTGGCTGTTCCAAACCCCAAAATCAATGTGAGGAGAAACCAAGTATCAGGAGCCAGACTGATCTGTTCAGTCATTGGTGGGTAAATAAAAGAATATCACTCTAAAGAGCTCAAGGGAATTGAAGTAAAAATCTCAGGGGAAATGAATCCTGATCTAACATAGATAACAAAGTTAATGTCCCATATGTACTGTTTTATATGGATATGATAAGGAAACAACTAATGAAGACAAATATGATCTACACATAATCTAATACACAGGGTTTATATTTGATGTTGAGTTTTGACATTTTTTACACTAGCTCAAAACCGATGACTATAGAATTTCAAAATGCTTTACCAAGTTGTCATCTCTGCAGTCTTCCAGCTCATTGTTGCATGATGCTTCTAAAATTTTTCTTCATTGCATTACCCATCCTTCCCCCCACTCTCTTTGTGTTTGTTTGTGTGTATATTTGTTTGTTTTAGTATATTCTTACTAGGAGCTAGCTCCTAAGGGCCTAGTAACTACCACTTAGAATGCTTTGGAGAATTAAGTTAGAGAAGTTTACTCAGTGGTACATCTTTCAGGTTTCACAATAAAAAAAAATGTTTCACCTATTGCACTAATGCCATGAGAGGTTTATACATATAATTAAAGTTCTTATTATGTTACATATATATTTCTGCAGGCCCCAAATTATATATTTATAGGCACTTAAGCAAATATTAGTGAAATGGGAAGGCATAGACTACAGGAAACAACTATGTGATCTGAATAGTTAAATACATTACCTGTTATTTGTCCCAGACACTTTTGTTTGCTTTTATATACTATTACTACTTTCCATGTGTAATAATATTTTAGTGTTTTGAGTCAAAAGAATGCCTTGGCAGATCAGGGCTAGGGAATGTAGCAAAGACTATACCATATAACACACTTTGCACAAGAAATGTACTAGGGTGAGAACTCTAAAGAGTGAATGGAGAAAAAGAAATGAGCTTGTGATTTATGAGCTTTAGAAGAGTATGCTAATTGTTGTGACAGCAGAAATATGTGGTATTTGGTGGCTGGTAATGATATAGCTGTTGGCTCTCCATGCTGAAGGTGACTTGTTTCTGGAATGTGAAGAGTTCCTCACATTCCTCCTTTGGCTTATTACAAACAATAAGAATATTGAATGGGATGGCTGGTGATGCAGTAATGGGAGTTCAATGTACTTTAGCATACTTCTGGCTGAATTTGGGTCCCAAGAAAGCTGGGAAGTTGTCCATGTCCAGGAAGAACAGGGTGTTTCACTCTCTGTTCAGGCACCTCAGGCTCATCTGATGTAGGCAGTTTTTTTTTTTTAAGTCGCTTTTATTGGGTTCTTACAGCTCTACCTCCTTTATCCACCCTAAAACCCCTACAATAGTTATGAAAGTAAGTTAAATGGAAAAAGGGATGTGTGCCTCTATATTGTACTTCCAGTTTAATAGTGACAGAGTTCCTTAAGGTAAGTCCATCTTTGTTGCAGGAAATCCAGCGGTGAAATAAACCAGTAATAATAAACACAGCAGTAGAACAAGCCAGCAGCAACAGGGACAGAAACAAGGGGAGCAGCAGACACAGGACTTCTGAGGATTCTTTTATTTATACCCTCTCAGTGGTTCTCAGAATTAAATTATTTGCTGTTAGCAAAGATCATGCTTCTCCCAGAGCACACATGATGCAAAAAGTCTGCTACATTGGACAATCTGTATTATTTTCATATTCTGTACTATGGTTAAAACAAATACTTGTTCACATAACGTAAGTGGAGTCTTACAGAAAACAAAATTCTCACTACAACTTGGGATTAGGAGAATATAGGCAGCTTCTGTAAATTTGGACTACCTAGGGCTAGCAAATTGAAACTGTCGGGGATTAAGGTTTTAAGGAATCTACTGGAGCTGATGGGTTTCTGGAACTCCTAAGATATACATATATATGATATCCTAACATCTAGACATACTAGTAGCTCAAGAACAGTGAGTCCTGAGGCCTGTTTTTTTCCATAGGATGAGAACTGATAAGACAACTTAAAAAACCTTGGTGTTAGAGCTATTATACTTGTTGCTATTAAACTGGTAAATGTATTGTTAACCTAGTTGTCATTTCATCAAAGATCTGATAAAGATATAGTTCACCTGAGTAAGGAAGAAGTACAAAGTAAGGAGCTCCCGAATCTAAGAAAAATGTCATTAGTGACTACTATGTTTCTCCATGGTAGTCTCAATTTCACTGGGGACAGAATTATCAGAGTAGCATCAGTCTTTGGCTGAGCATCCCAAACCGTGCAACAGACTTTCCTGGGAAGTAGAAAATTGAGGGAACAGCCTACCTTATATAAGTAAAGCAAGGCTCTCAACTACTCATTGCTCTGCTTTTCCATGGTTTGTACAGGGTCTTACTTCAAGCAAGGCAATAGATAATTTTTCACCTAGTGGTCAGCTATGCCACATTTCAAGCAAGCTGCTGGTAGAGTACACCTGTACTCCATCATCTTCTTTAGAGTAGATCTTAGGGGTGAGGCAAAAAGCTGGTTCTTCTTTCTATTACAGAAAGCTTTTTGATTACATATTTTAAATACAATATTGAGCATATTTCAGAAGAATTTGAAGAACATTATCTATTAAGTGTATCTAAACTAAACAAATTTTATTGTTTCTTGTCACTTGTTTAGGTATAACTTTAAAAACATATACAGAAGAACAAATTAAGCTTATTACTTTAATGAACTACACATTGAGAATGTCTACTGTGAACCTGAGTAAAACTTAGGAATTCATAATAAAATTAACCTTATTTATCAACCATATGTTTTTACTTATTGAAATTTTAGCAGCCTCGTAATAAACAGTTAGTAAAAAATACTTATTCAGGTATATATCCTTACTACAGCTTCTGTTAACCTCAATAATCCTTTATTTTTATTGGATATTTTATTTATTTGCATTACAAATGTTATACTATTTCCTTGTTTCCCCAACATAAACCCCCTATCCCATCTTACCTCCCTCTGCTTCTATGAGGGTGCTCTACCACTCACCCAGTCCTGCATTCCCAACCTGGCATTCCCCCACACTAAGGCATTGAGCCTTCAAAGGACCAAGAGCCTCTCCTCCCATTGATACTAGACAAGGCCATCCTCTGCTACATATGCTGCTGGAGCCATGTGTCACTCCATGGGTACTCTTTTACTGTGATTTAGTTCCTGGGAGCTCTGATGAGCCTGGTTGGTTGATATTGTTGATCTTCCTATAGGATAGCAAACCCCTTCAGGTTCTTCAGTCCATTCTCTAACTCCTCCTTGCTCAGTTCAATGGTTGACTGCAAGCATCCACCTCTGTATTTGTCAGGCTTAGGCAGAACCTCTCAGGAGACACTTTTATCAGACTCCTGTCATAAATCACTTCTTAGAATCAACAATACTGTCTGGGTTTGGTGTCTATGTATGTGATGGATCCCCAGATGGGGCAGTCTCTGGATGGCCTTTCCTTCAGTCTCTGGTCCACACTTTGCCTTCAATTTTCCTCCCATGAGTATTTAGTTCCCACTTCTAAGAAGGACTGAAGCATTCACACTTTGGTCTTCCTTCTTCTTGAGAGTCATATGGTCTGTGAATTTCTCCTCAGGTTTTCCAAGGTGTTGGGCTAGTATTCACTTATCAGTGAGTGCATACCTTATAGGTTCTTTTTTGACTGGGTTAACTCACTCAGGATGATATTTTCTAGTTACATCAATGCACCTGTGAACTTCGTGAAGTCATTGTTTTTAATAGTTGAGTAGTACACCATTGTGTAAATGTAACACATTCCTCTGTCGAAAGATTTGTGCTGTTTCCAGCTTCTGGCATGTGAGATTCCAGGAATTTATAAATAAGATTGTTATGAACATAGTGGAGCATGTGTCCTTGCTATACGTTGGAACGTCTTTTGGGTACATGCCCAAGAGTGGTATAGCTGGGTTCTCAGATTCTGAGGAACCTCCAGACTGATTTCCAGAGTGGTTGTACCAGCTTGCAATCTCACCAACAAATGGAGGAGTGTTCCTCTTTCTCCATATCTTCACCAGCATCTCCTGTCACCTGAGGTTCTGTTCTTAGCCATTTTCACTGGTGTAAGTTGAAATCTTGTTGTTTTGATTTGCACTTCCCTAATGACTAAGGATGCTGAACATTTCTTTAGAAGCTTCTTGACCATTCAATGTTCCTCAGCTGAGAATCCTTTGCTTAATCTACCCTATTTTAATAGGGTTGTTTGTTCCCTGTTGTCTAGCTTCTTGAATTATTTGGATATCAGATATAGGATTGGTAAAGATCATTTCCCAATTGGTAGGTTGCTGTTTTGTCCTATTGACAGTGTCCTTTGACTTACAAAAGCTTCACAATTTTATGCGATCCCATTTGTCTGTTGTTGATCTTAGAGCATAATCCATTGGTGATCTGTTTAGGAACTTTTCCCCTGGGCCCATGTATTAGAGGGTTTTCTCCATATTTTCTTGTATTAGTTTCATTTTATATGGTTTCACATGGAGGTCCTTGATCCCCTTAGATTTGTACTTTGTACAAGGAGACAAGAATGGATCAATTTGAATTTTTCTACATGCTGACATCCAGTTTAACCAGCACCATTTGTTGAAAAAGCTGTATTTTTTCCACTGGATCATTTTGCTCCTTTGTCAAAGATCAAGTGATCGTAGGCATATGGGTTCATTTCTGGGTCTTCAATTCTATAACACTGATCTACTTGACTGTCTCTGTATTAATACCATACAAGTTTTTTCCCTAGGAAATAATTATTTTTACTCCAGTCTATTCTCATATATTATATATTTTACTTTAAATTTTATATTAATTATAAAATTCTTCTTCATAAACTGTGTGTTAATGCATCAGTGCTCCTGAAAGCTGCTTTAGTGGACTACTGATCAGCTGTAGCTACAACTAATATATCTTCTTCGTATTATTATATGAAGAAGTATAATAAGACCTGTATTATACTGGAAAGATTTTGTTCAGGATAGATTTTAGCTATACTTGTGGTCATACTCCATAGGACGAAGGCCTTTCATCTAAAAAAAAAATACTTCTGAAAATAAAAACAAAATATGCATTATTACAACTATTGAAAAATATTATATATAAGATGAACAGACTCATTGGTAGCATCAATTTCTATGAGTCCAATCTAGAGACTATTCTAGAGTAAATATTTATTTGTAGGCCATTACTTCATCTAGAAATATTTCATTTGGTATATATTTCAAATCAAAGATGACAGTACTTTATAAAATATTAATGCCTAAAAATAAAAATCCACACACAATTGTGATGATACTAAATTATATCTCTAAGACTGATAGAAAGTCCTTTCCTTACCAGAATAAGTATAATCAACTATGATTCTTTTTAACTCTAGACTAATGGTTCTGGAAAGAATTATAGATTTGAGTCTAGTGCCACACAATGTGAATCTCAACACTTAGGAGGCAAAAGCAGATGGATCACTGTGATTTCCTGGAAAAAGAGAGCTACATTTTAGTGAGACCATATCTCAACCTCACCCTAAAAAGAAAAAACCCAGAGCTGAAATGTAAGATGTCACCTGAGTGTGCAAGACATGGAAATTTCCCCAGAAGTTCTTTTATTTTTGAGAATTGTTTTCGCTATTCTGTTGTGTTTTTTTTTTAGTCATTCCAAATGAATTTGCAAATTGTTCTTTCTAACTCTTTGAAGAATTGAGTTGAAACTTTGATGGGGATTGCATTGAATCTATAGATTGCTTTCAGCAAGATGGCAGTGTTTATTATATTAATCCTGCCAATCCATGAGAACAGGAAATCTTTCCATCTTCTGAGATCTTCTTCAATTTCTATCTTCAGAGACTTGAAGTTCTTCTCATATTGATCTTTGCTTGCTTGCTTAGAGTCACACCAAGGTATTTTATATTATTTGTTACTATTGTAAATGGTGTCATTTCCCTAATTTCTTTCTCAGCCTGTTTATCCTTTGAGTAGAAGACGGTTACTGATTTGTTTGAGCTATTTTTTTTATCCAGCCACTTTGCTGAAGTTGTTTATCAGATTTAGGAGTTCTCTGGTGGAATTTTTGGGGTCACTTATCTATCTGCAAATAATGATAATTTTACTTCTTCATTTCCAATTTGTATCCCTTTGATTTCCTTTTGTTGTCTAATTGCACTAGCTAGGACTTTGAATACTATATTGAATAGATAGAGAAAGAATGGGCAGCCTTTTTCAGTCCCTGATTTTATAAACATAATTATCTATGGTCATATAGACTATACTACAAACTAGATTTGATTGTAGTAACTATAACTTTAAATTCTGATCAGCAGATAAAAATGTGTACCAATCCAAAATATTATAGGGACATGTTACTTCTTTAGTCTAAAAGAAGATTCAAAGTTAAACAAAGAGTTGATTAGGACTAAGAAATTTTACAACTGTTCTATGCCAAATTGTCATCTGAAGATGACGATTATTTCAAATAGTATGTACACTTTAACCTTAGTAAAGATAGCTGACAGCCACATGGCTGCTTACTTCTTAATGAGGACATCAGCCAAGATGGTGGGGAAGCTAGATGATTAGCATTTCAAAAAACTTGTTTTCCTAGTAGATCAGTATTTTTAAATAGGAAATGAATACAAATTATATGCACTTATACACACAGAATGGAATATAATTTACACAACCTCCCACACACAGTGTTGAACCCAAGTTACATACATGCATGCATACATAAACACATACAACATACATTCTAATCATGTCTTGAAACATATATGGTATGTTTAATATTACCTTGTACAGATTTTTATTTAAATACATTATAAGCCTTAAGTTATAATTTTAAAGGCAAAATTTGTTACACATTTTATGAATTTTAAACCATAGCCAATGAACTTAAAAATATTAAGGTAGAGCTTACAAAACAGTATTAAAACATTTCTTTAGTGTTGAGCACATAGAAATAATAGAGAGGAATTGTTAAAAGTAGTACAATGTTAGAAATAAGAGACTTTGGGTTCATTTGCTTGCATGGTGGCAGAAGTTGCTACAATCTGTAAGACTATGGAAACCAACTGCACCAATATTGGGCCATTAATTTATATTGCAGCCTACCTGCAATAATAAAATCCTTATCAGTAGAGATAGAGGGTTTCAAAAAGACACTCTATGCAATGATCTTCTAATCAGTTCTGAGAAGGAGGTGAAAGCTGAAGTTGCAGGACTACAGGTTGAAGTGAATGAGAGCCAGAAGAGTTCAAGGGAAATGGGATCCAGTAAGTGCCATTTGTAGAGAGAGCCAGACTTGTGTAGCAGGCCATGTCCTTAGGAAGTTTGTTACTTGATGGAAAATAACAGGACAGTAGGCTCTAGGAGCAAAAGAGAGTACTTGGCATACACAAGAAGAGCAGCATGTAAGGCACAAGGAGTATGAGTTTGAACTATACCTTCATTCCAATATTGTAGAAGCTGTGAGGGTATAGAGAACCTGCAGGGTGAACAGATAACATCTAGATACTGGGGTGGGGGTAAGAAGATTGAAAAATTATAGAAAGGCACAAGCACACATATAGCAAGTATCTTTTAGGAGAAGGATGCAAAGGAAAGGAGCTCATGTTAGTCTAAGTGTAATTGAAGGCTATTGAGGACCCAAGGTATAAGAACAGGGAAGTGCCTATGTGAAATTATATGGCTAAAAGAATAGGAGGCTGCAGGAGTGAGAAGGAGGTGCTCTTGTGGGGGAAATATAGGTAAGGGGAAGAATTTGATTCTAGAATTTGGATTAAAATTTTGGCATTGGTAAAATCGAGCAGAAACAAATGTCAATACGTACCTGAACAAAGTCAGATAAGCTGACTCTGAACATAGCAATACTAGAAAAGTAAATAGTGTAGGGGTGAGGGCATGGGATTTATAAAGAGGATAGGAATTATGGTAACTCCTATGTTCCTGTTTTGGAAGCTAGAGATGACATGGCTGTTGGAACTGAGTAGCTGAAACAAGTCTGGAGAAATATCTGGTTCTGACATGTGAGCACTTTGTAACCATTACAGCTATCCAATTTTTAATACTTATCATTTTGCTAACTTTAGTTTCATAGTACAAAGTATCCTCAATAATTTTTTAAATTATTATTATTTTAATCTTTTTTTACATTCCAGTCATTATCCCTATCCTGTTGTTTATAACAGTTGCTATGTATAGAATTAAGATTCTTATAAGATTTCATGCCCACTACAGTAAAGAAAAATAACATGTGATATGGGTAATATGTAGATCAATACTTGTACACAAGGAAATCATGTGTTCCTGTGATGAATGGATTGCTGTTGATTGGTTAAATATAGTACAAGCTGAAGTATTCCCATACATTTATGTTAATATTACCACCAATTACTATATCTCATATACTTTTATGGTTTTTCATATTATATACATATGCTTATGGCAACATAGTTTCTCTACTTGATAGATTTTTTTTGTCAATTCATTTAAATAATTTTGACTAATATCCAGAGTACATTTGTAAAAATTTCCATTTTTAGATTCTGGATGGTTTTGTTCATTTACTTCACTTGTTTTCCTGTAGTTCTTGAAGGGATTTTTGTGTTTCCTCTTTAAGGGCTTCTAGCTGTTTACCTGTGTTCTCCTGTATTTCCTTGAGGGAGTTATTTATGTCTTTCTTAAAGTCCTGTATCATCATTATGAGAAGTGATTTTATCTGAATCTTGCTTTTCCAGTGTGTTGGTTTATCCAGGACTTGCTATGGTGGGAGAATTGGCTTCCTATAATGTCAAGTATTCTTGGTTTCTGTTGGTTATGTTCTTATCCATGCTTCCTGATTTCTGGTTATCTCTAGTGTATACCTACCCTGGTTATATCTGACTGGGGCCTATCTTTCCTATGATCCTAGTCCTGTCAGGAATCCTCAGAGTCAAGCTGTCTCTGTGATCCTGTGATTCTGGGTCCATTAAAGCTCCCAGGAGAGGAGCATCCTCTGGGTGTCATGGGACTGGCTGCAAAATTCGCATGCAAGGTCTGCTCAGAGTACAGGGCCTAGACAGACCAGAAGCAACCTGTGCCTCTGGGCTGGTGGAATTCCTCTGTGCTTGAGCCCTGCTGGTCCCAATTACTCCCAGTGTTGGGACAGATGTTGTATCCTCCTCACCTCTGATTCTCTGATCCTGAATGTGTTAGAGCATCTGGAGTGGAGCTCTGGGTATTGTGGGACTGGCTGCCAAATTTGCTCCTAAAGTATGACCCCAAGATGGTTTTAGTGTACAATTCTACCAGACCTTCAGAGAAGACATCATACCAATACTCTTCAAACTATTCCACCAAATGGAACCAGAAAGAACACTATTTATTTCATTCTATTAAGCCACAGTTTTGCTATACCAAAACTGCACAAATACCCAACAAAGAAAGAGAACTTCAGACCAAATTCCCTTATGATATGGATGCCAAAATACTCCATAAAATTCTCACAAACTGAATATAAGAACACATCAAAATGGTCACTCACCATGATTAAGTAGGTTCATCCAAGGCATGATGAGATGTTTCAATATAAAGAAATCCACCAATACAATATATAAACAAATTCAAAAGAAAAAAACCCATGATCATCTTTTTAGATGCTCAAAAAAATTTGACAAAGTTCAACACCCCTACATTTTGAAAGTCTTGGAAAGAATAGGAATTCAAGACCTATATGTAAACACAATAAAAGCAATATATGGCAAACCAGTAGCTGACATCAAACTAAATAGAGAGATACTTTAAGCTAACCCCAGCCGGGCGGTGGTGGCACATGCCTTTAATCCCAGCACTTGGGAGGCAGAGGCAGGCGAATTTCTGAGTTTGAGGCCAGCCTAGTCTACGGAGTAAGTTCCAGGTCAGCCAGGACTATGCAGCAAAACCCTGTCTTGAAAAACAAAAACAAAAACTAAAACAAAAACAAAAACAAACAGTAGAACAAAATGAAGTTATCCCACTAAAATTAGAAACTAGACAAGGCTGCCCACTCTCTCATTATCTAATCAGTATAGTACTTGAAGTTCTAGCCAGAGTAATTAGATAACAAAACAGTTCAAAGAGATACAAATTAGAAAGAATGACATCAAAATATTAGTATTTACAGATGATATGATAGTATACTTAATTGATGTAAAATTCCATCAGAGAACTCATTCAGTTGATAAGCAACTTCAGTAAATTGGCTAAATATAAAATTAACTCAAACAAATCAGTAGCATTCTTCTACTCAAAAAATCATTGTGCTGAAAATGAAATTAGGAAAATAACACGTTTCACAATAATAACAAATAATATAAAATACCTTGTTGTGACTCTAATGAAGCAAGCAAAAGATCTGTATGACAAGAACGTTAAGTCTGTAAAGAAAAAGAAAAGCATTAGAAAGACCTAAGAAGATGGAAAGTTCTCCCATACTTATGTATCAACAGGAATATCATAGTAAAATGGCTATTTTACCAAAAGAAATCTACAAATTCAATGAAATCCCTGTCAAATGTCCAATTCAATTCTTCACACAGATAGAAAAAGCATTTCCCAAATTCATTTGGAACAACAACAACAATGACAACAAAAACCAGGATAGCAAAAACTATTTTTAAAAATAAGAGAACTTCTGAGGGATCACCATCTCTTACCTCAAGCTCTACTCTAGAGTAACAGTGATAAAACCTGCATGGTATTGTCACAGAGACAGGTATGTTGATCAATGGAATAGAATTAAAGACCCAGAAATAAACCCACACACTTTTGGTCACTTGATCTTTGACAAAGAATTTAAAACCATCCATCCCGTGGGGAAAAAGATAGCCTACTCAACCAAAAGTGCTGGCTTTAGTGGAGGACAGCATGTGGAATAACGCAAATTGACCCATTCCTATCTCATTATACAAAGCTCAAGTCTACATGGATCAAGGATCTCCATATAAAACCAGATACACTGAATCTGTTAGAATAGAAATTGTGAAAGAACATAAAACTCATTGGCACAGGGTACAACATTCTGAAAAGAACACCAATGGTCCAAGTTCTAAAATCAAATATAGACAAATGAGATCCATAAAATTGAAAAGCTTCTTCACACAAAGGATACTGTAATCAAGATAAAACATCTACTTACAGAGTGGAAAAAGATCTTTATCAATCCTACATCCTATAGAAGTCTAATATCCAATATATCCAAAGAAATCATGAAGGCAGATTCCAGAGAACCAAATAAACCTATTACAATGGAGTTGTAAGAAGCTTTTAAAGAAAACATTAAACATACTTAGGTATCAGGAATATTCAAGTGAAAACAACCCTAAGATTGAACCGCACACCAATCAGAATGGCTAAGATAAAAACTCAGGTGACAGCAGATGCTGTCAAGGATGTGGAGAAAGAAGAACACTCCTCCATTGCTGGTGGGGTTGCAAGATGTTACAATCACTCTGGAAATCAATCATGAGTTTCCTCAGAAAATTAGAAATAGTCCTAACTGAGGACTCAGCTATACTACCCCTGAGCATATATCCAAAATAAGCTCTAACATATGAAAAGGATACATGCTCCACAGTGTTCATAGCAACCTCATTTATAATAGCCCAAAGCTGGAAACAACCCAAATGTTCCTCAATAAAAGAATAGATACAGAAAATATGGTCCATTTAGACAATGGAATACTACTCAGCTATTAAAAACAATAACCATGAAATTCTTAGGCAAATGGATGGGACTAAAAAAATATCATCCTGAGTGAGTCAACCAAGTCACAAAAGACAAAGATGATGTGTACTCACTGATAAGTGTATATTAGGCAAAAAGTTTGGAATACCCATGAAACAACTCTCAAACCACATAAAGCTCAAGGAGAAGGAAGATCTAAGTGTAGATGCTTCAGTCATTCTTAGAGGGGGGGGATCAAAATACTCATAGGAGGTAATGGGTGGGAGGGACTTGGAAGTAATAGAGGAGGGGGGAGGGGAAAAGGTAGTAATGGTCTTATGGAAGGAGACCAGGATGATATAGAAAGGATCAGGAAATTGAAAAGAGATGTGCAGCAATGGGGGGTTTGGAAATGGGAGTAGACAACAGAAAGTACCAGATACAGGGAAAGCAAGAGGCTCCAAGGACCTAATGGGAATGAGATTAGCTGAAATGTGCAACAACGAAGAGGGAGAACCTGTAGAGCCTATATCCAGAGGTTAGGCAAGGCCCGGGGTTGGGAGATGGGGCCACCCATTCATCTCCAAATTTTTAACTCAGAATGGCTCCTGTCTAAAGGAAATACAGGGACAAAGTGTGAGACTGAAGGAAAGGCCATCCATCCAGAAACTGTTACAACTGGGGATCCATCTTATGTGAAAACACCAAACCCAGACATTATTGCTAATGCCAAGAAGTGCTAGATGACAGGAGCCTGATATAGCTGTTTCCTGAGAGGTTCTGCCAGAACCTGACAAATACAAAGGTGGAAGCTTGCAGCCAACCATTTCAATGAGCACAGAGGCCCCAAGGAAGAAGTTATGGAAAGGACTGTAGGAGAAGGCAGGGATAGCAATGCCATAGGAAGAACAATAATATCAACCAAACAGAAACCCCAGAGCTTCCAGGCACTAAACCACCAACCAAAGCATCTACATGGAGTGATCCATGTCTCCAGTTGCAAATAAGAAGATGAGATGGCCTTATATGGCATCAATGGGAGGAGAGGCCATTGCTCTTGCGAAGGCTCAGTGCCCCAGTGTAGGGAATACAAGGGTGGTGAGGTAAGGGGTAGGTGGATGCATGGGGGAGTATCCATATAGAAGAAGGGGGAGGCAGGATGTGAAAGGGGGGTTGGGGAAGGTAATCCAGGAAAGCAGACGTCATTTGAAATGTAAATAAGTGAAATAACCAATGAAAATATCAAACAAAAATAAAAAACAAAAAAGAAAAAACAAACAAACACTAAGAGTAAGTGGGCACACATGCAGCATAGTGGGGTCCACAAACAGGATAAAAGGTAGCAAGGACCTCATCCATCAAACATATGAAGAGAACATAGAGGTAAATCTGTAGTTGCCAAGCAAACCATCAGGAGAGGGTAGGCCAAAAAAAATGCATTTATATGGAGATAAACTTGTTCAAATAACACAATTTAGTAGTATAAGATATCTCTGTGAAGTGTATGCATTTGTATAATTGATATATGTCAATTTTTTTTTTTTTTTTTTTTTTTTTGGTTTTTCGAGACAGGGTTTCTCTGTGTAGTCCCGGCTGTCCTGGAACTCACTCTGTAGACCAGGCTGGCCTCGAACTCAGAAATCCGCCTGCCTCTGCCTCCCAAGTGCTGGGACTAAAGGCATGAGCCACCACTGCCCAGTGTCAATTTTTTAAAAGTTAGCAAACAAAGGCACCTACAGCTAATTGAGAGAAAGCCCTCATATTTGCTTGTAGCCACCTGCAGCCACAGGTATGAATGGGTCATCTGGAATGGGAGTCAGGGCCTGAACAAATGAAGGGTACCAAAATGCAGGAAGGTGTCTGAAAAAATGAGACCAACACATGGTGTTCTTTCAGTGAGCTATCATTAATGAATTCTCCTTGTTACAAGCAAACAGGTAGATAGGTAAAGCAAAACCCCTACAACAGTCTGTCAGCAACATAGCCCAATCAGCAGTTTCAATCTCAGTCTCTGGAGGCGGGACTTCCGGCATAACAAGAACTTGGAGAGAGGCGTGGCTATTAGCAGGAGGTTGGAAGGTCACATTTACTAAGTTGTGACTAAGGGAAAACAAGAAGGATTTGGACGATACATGGAAAGAATTGCTTCAGAGAAGTACAGCCTCAGAAGGATGAGCACCAATCGCATTGTTTAAATGATGGAAAGAAATACTGGGAATCACGAACTGCTCTGTTTACTTGAGAACACATATACACAGGTATACAACAGTATGGCTTTTGAACTTTTTAAGGGTTTCACAATAAAAGCAAAGGCAAATGAGATGAGGCAGAAAATAGGAGGTGGGACACTAGCAGGAAAAGAGAGGATTCTGGGGACAACACTTAACCAGTGTAGCTACAGATCAAGGGACAGAACCAGAAAAGGTACAGTAGGGCAGGGTGATGGAGCATTTAGGAACAGTCTACGTGTAGACTGTAGAAAGACTTGAGTTCTTGGAGCACGTGTCAGAATTGTCTGTACATCATAGAAATCCCTCATACTATTAATGATACTATGTTCTGCTTGTAGAGAGGAACCTAAAATATAAGACTTCTGGAGTGCTCTATCCATCAGGTAACTGAGACAAATGCAAATTTCCAGAGACATACCTTGGACAGAGGTCTGTGGAAGAGTTAGGGGAAAAATTGAAGGCCCTCAAGGAGATAACAACCACACAGGAAAACCACAATGTCAACTAATCTGGAGCCCTGGAAGCTTCAATAGACTATGTTACCCATCGATGTGCATACAGGGGCTGGCCCCAGTCACATATGTAGTGGACAGAGTGCTGCCATATATGGCATCAGAGGAAAAGGATGTGCCTAATCCTGAAGAGAATTGATGCACCAGAGTAGAGTGATAGGGACAGGGCTGCTTCTTAGAGAAAAATGGGACAGGGAGGAGAGAAGAACTTTGAGAGAGGGTCTTGGAGGGGGCAATATTTGGGATATAAATAAGTAGAAAGAACCAAATAAATAAATGAATTATATATGTGTAACTAAAACAATAAAATATATTTATGTGGAAAGCAACTAGTGGAAACTACCATATCCTCTATGGTTACTTCTCCTGAATCTTTGAGTTCAGAATAAAATTCTTTATTTGATTTAGTGTTCCTAGATCTCTTCTTGTTCACCATCACTTTTGGATTTTTTATTCCTTCTGCATTCTTTTCCATGAAGGACCCCGATTTTTTTGTGGCGGGTCTTAGAGATACCACATTTAGAGCAGTATTTTCTAAATTCTCTTTCTTCTCTTCTCTTCTCTTCTCTTCTCTTCTCTTCTCTTCTCTTCTCTCCTCTTATCTTCTCTTTTTCTCTGTCTCTCCCTGTCTCTGTCTCTGTCTCTGCCTCACTTGTTACTCTCTCTACTTAATATTTGTTTTAGGTCTCTATTTGCTTTCACATCCAACAAAAAGGAAACTTCAAAAAATTCCATTGCTAAAGACAACATTTATAGAACCCACTAAAAACAGAGAAGTTGAATAGGTGAATAAAATTGAATGTTCTTTACTACATATTAGTGTCATTTGTGGGGGATGTTCTTTTTAGGCTACTAAAACAGAAATGTAAGCCCCAAAACAATATCAAAATCATTGATTTATAATGATGAATTACATGAAAATATCTAGAGCAAATATAGAACAAATCTTGTGGAAATAACTACCATCAGGTTTGCCTTAATGCACACTAACTCCATGAGCCAGAACATTTAACTAACAGTGTTGGGTGAAGAACAGAAAACAGATAGGCCACAGACCTAGGCATTATATACTTGTAGATCGCTGCCTTACTTACCAATCAACAGTTGGTGGAATCTACATGATGATATGGTGAAAAAAAACCAAACAATTAAAAAACAAAGAAAAGCAGGGAAGTAAAGTGAAGAGATCAAAAACTACAACAGCAACAACAAAAAAACAAACAAAACAAAAGTCGATTGAATGAGAGAACATGAGGGACATACCTATATGGGTCATATTGGAAAGGACTTGAACCATGAGGATGACAATAGAATGAGGTACATTGTAGAAGGGAGTAAAATAATTCTTATTCTTAACATGTGTTTTTTTTTAATAATGATTGAATAATTGTATTCTTTCCATATTATCGGAAGCATATATTACTTCAAACTATAATGAATTTTCAGCCATTAACATTAACCAATCCTGTATAATGCAAAATGACAACCATGGCATATATTTGAACCTTTAGAAACAAATTACTGGGCTGGAGAGATGGCTCAGCCATTAAAGGCTAGGCTCGCAACCAAAAATATAGAAACAAATTACTGCTTCTCAAAAGAAAGTTGGAGACAACTAGAAATATACAAATCACAGGTGTGTACTATATCAGAATGTTGGTTCACTTGTGACATGGAGGGTATAAGAGAGTCTTCTGCTTTGGTTTTCTGAAAACAATATATATATATATATATATATATATATATATATATATATATATATATATATATGCTGCTCACAGAGGAAAGCCATAAACACTATTATATCTCCTAAAATTTCAGTCAAGTATGCCAAATTTAGAGTTGAAATTTTAGGAAAACAGTACAGGAAGGCATGAGAGTTGGGATGGAAGAAACTTGCAGTATTTGTTAGCATTTGATGAACTGGGTGCAGAGGGAAAGTAATGTTTTTCAGCAAAGATTAGTATCAGTGGTACTGATACTCCTGTACATCTCTCTGCATCTCAGCCCGTATCAACAATACTAAATTGGCTGAGTTTATATTAAAAAGAGATCAAATTAAATGACCATGGATTATTAATAATAAATATTGTGGGTAACCTGAATGTTTTGTATGTCTTGGTTATATTTTTAGCACATTATATGATATATGAATATTAGGTTAAATGTTTTCAAAATATTCTATAAGTTTTCATATAGACACCATACTCATATACACACTGTGTTTGTCTGTATGAAAAGGACATACATGTATACACATACAAAGAAATGATTGTAGTATGCCTAGATGTTGAATATTCATTATAAATTAAACTCTTCTTAATAATCTTTATCATTATTATAATTTAAGACAAAGTATATTTTTTTGGTAAATAGCTCTAGACAACTGGACACAAGAATGCCTTTAGAAATTTCAAATGTCTACAGCAATACTGAAAATAGATATGTTTTTCTCAATATAAATTTTAAATAACTTCATACATATTAACTGTATATTTCAAAATAATACATCACTACTAGTATTTTCTTAAATGATCATAAATATATGTCTTTTTGTCTGTTTGTTTGTTTTGTATTTAGAAGAATTTAAAATCTTGGCTCTTACTGTGCTACAAGCCCAAAATAAGAACAATTTTTAGACATTGGATTTCATTTTAATAAGGCTGTACTTCAATGACCCTCACATCACCAAAGGATTTTACCTCCATCTTAGCTAAGCTGAGAGTTGACAGTTCTGCTGTGCCAAGGAATGAATTGTAGCCACGATTTTTAGATACAGGCTTCCTGCTATGTTCAAAACTATTTGACTTGAGTGAGTGACTTTATTCTCAGTCCACTGAGAACAGGTTACATTCACTTAAGAAATGGTGTGTGTTTTAAGATGGTCTATCCATAAAGTCATTCACCAACAGTTTCAATGACAAGCATGTACATAAGACAGTTAAATTGATTGTTGTTTTATATCAAACAACTTTTATAATACTCACTTTTACTGTTATAATATTTTATAAATTTTAAATAATATAATAATAAAAGATATTGTAGGTATTGAAGGGGGTGTCTGGGAGGAGTTGGGGTACAAAACGGAAACAAGAATGTGATTTAATTCTATTTACTTAAAATATGTTTTTAAATGTTAACAAATTCAGATAAATTGAAATCATGTAATTTTTCTCATAATACAATAAAACTTAAATCAAAAAAATTAAAAAAAGAAATTTCAAATGTAAATTTTAATGTGCATACATTTATGAACAAGTGTAATATATTTCCAAATAAGCATAGATCCTCAGGATGCTGGCACAGGGGAATTTAAACATATTCATCGCTGGAGTGTATTTGACAGCCCTGATTACAAGCAGCAATCCCTAGATAAAAATGGAGGCTTTATTAAAGGGACAATTAGGCAGATACATGCTCAAAGGCAGAAGCAGTATTGAACAGTTTTCTCTGTTTTTAATTAGAATCAGAAACCTAAGAATAACTACATAATATTTTGGTCCTTCTCCTTCTATTTCATCTTCAGTTTTAATCTTGAGGCAGCAATCAGTGAGTGGCACAGAAAACGTTCTTATCAAAGTCTTTACCAAGTTGATCATCTCTATTATCCTGGGAACTCTATAGTGAACTATAGGATTGTGGCTCAGTAATTTGTCTTACTGTTCTGACCAATAACTTTATTCTTCTTGCTTCTATGTATCTAAAATTATGCTAAATTTTGCGGATTTATCAGATTTTGAGGCTCATTAAAAAGAAATGAATGTGCATCTGAATAACGAGGGAGGGACTATTAGTTGAAAAAGGTTAAAGCAGAGGTTGTAGTAGAATTTTTGGAAAATTTATTGCTCATTGCACAAATGATGGCAAGCAAGTTGACTGGGGAAGATTACAATAGCCTTTGCCTGTTATTGTAGAAAGTGCACGCTTAAAAAGCAGATAATTGCTTAGGCCCTAGTGTTTACATTGAAAAATGGCTGTGATAGTAATGTGTTGCCTTCATAGGAGTTTTCTTCTCATATTCCTTGCAGGAAGGATTCTAAATGAATAAAATCTGTTATCAAATTTATTGGTTATATTCTGGGACTGAATAAAAAGGAAGGTTCTGTTTCTCAGGATTCTGATAGTTGTGGATGAGGGGCTTAGATATATCAATATAGGAATAGTCAAAAGCCGGGCAGTAATGGGGCATGCCTTTAATCCCAGCACTTTTGAAGCAGAGGCAGGCAGATTTGGGAGTTCGAGGCCAGCCCAGTCTAAAGAATAAGTTCCAGGACAGCCAGGGCTATACAGAGAAACCCTGTTTTGAAAAAAATCCAAAAAAAAAAATAGTCAAAATTATACATTGGGAAAGAGCTAGTATATCCTCTATAGATACCACTAAGATATCACTAAGCTCAAATCCTAGCCACTTTGGAATTTTTCAGGTTTCATAGTTGGACATACCTGTAAATGTACATATGCTATCAAATTCAATCAAGATATAAGTATTTCACATAAAAATACATTTCTTATTGGATTAAATGTGCATTCCAGTGGATGAAAGAATTGATGTTGGTTTTTACAGGTTATTTATACAAATACTTGTAAAAA
>NW_022196904.1:51139190-51145303 GCF_008632895.1 Mastomys coucha | reverse complement strand
AAAAAAAAAAAAAAAAAAAAGAAGTCATAGTCTCCAGTGAAGAATCACCTGGTATTGATTAGTTAAATGTAGTACCAGGTAAAATCTCCTAAACTTATGTTTATTCTCATGAGCTATTACAGTATTACATATCTATCATTCCAGGAGACCATTTCTTAATTTTCATCATTTGCATCACATTTCATTTTTTTAATTTATTTTATTTAATCATTTTTATTACATATTTTCTTTATTGACATTTCAAATGATATCTCCTCTCCTGGTTACCCCTCTGAAAAAAAAATATATAAAAAAAAACCAAAAAACCTTGTTCCCTCCCCCTCCCCTTGCTCACCAACCCACCCTCTCCTACTTCCTGGCCCTGGCATTCCCCTACACTGGGACATAGAAACTTCACAGGGCCAAGGGCCTCTCCTCCCACCGATGACTGACTAGGTCATCCTCTGCTATACTTATGCTGCTGGAGCCATGAGTCCCATGACAATTTGTGCTTTTTGGTTGGTGGTTGAGTCCCTGGGAGCTCTGAGGGTACTAGTTAATTCATATTGTGGTTGGTTCTAAGGAGCTGCAAACTCTTCAGCTCCTTGGGTCCTTTCTCTAGCTCCTTCATTTGGGGTCCTATGCTCAGTCTAATGGATGGTTGTGAGTCTCTCCTTCTGTATTTGTCAGGCAATGTTAGAGCCTGTCAGGAGACAGCTATATCAGACTCCTGTCAGTGAACACTTGCTGGCATCCACAATGGTGTCTGGGTTTGATGACTGAATATGGAAAGGATTCCCAGGTGTTACAGTCTCTGGATTGTCCTTCCTTCAGTCTCTCCTCCAGAGTTTGTCTCTGCAACTCCTTAGATGGGAATTTTGTTTCCCCTTTTAGGAAGGAATGAAGCATCCACACTTTGGTCTTCTCTCTTCTTGAGTTTCTTGTGGTTTATGGATTGTACTTTGGGTATTCTGAGCTTCTGGGCTAATATCCACTTACCAGAGAGTACATGCCATGTGTGTTCTTTTGTGATTGGGTTACCTCACTCAGGATGATATTCTCCAGATCCATCCATTTCCATAAGAATTTCAAAAATTCATTGTTTTTAATAGCTGACAAGTACTTCATTGTGTAAATGTACCACATTTTCTGTATCTATTCCTTTGTTGAGGGACATTTGTGTTGTTTTCAGTTTCTGGATATTATAAATAAGGCTATGAACATAGTGGAGCATGTGTCCTTATTACATGTTGGAGCATCTTCTGGGTATATGCCCAGGAGTGGTTATCCCTCTTATGCTCCTCTCTATCCTTTACCATCTCCCCACCTGCCTTCTATACAGAATGTCCCAACCCCCACACCCTCTATCCTAGCAGACAACCCCATCACCTGGGGCCTCCAGAGTGTTAAGGGTTAGCTGTATTTCCTCCTACTAAACTCATTCTCAACAATGTTCTGCTCTATATGTGCTGGGGGGCAAATATCAGATGGTGTATGCTGACTGGTTGGTGGTCTTGTGTCTGAGAGATTTTCATGGTCCAGGATAATTGGGACTGCTGTTCCTAATACAGGGTCACCTTCCACCTCAGTTTCTTCCAACTTTTCCTAATTCTACCAAAAATGACAAGCAGCTTCTGTCCATTGGTTGGGTGTAAATATCTACATCTTATTCTTTCATATGTTTATTGGATGTTTAGGAGGACAGTCCTTTTGTGAGAATTCTAGAGCTTCAGTAATAGTGTTAGGCCTTAGGACTTCCCTTTTGAGCTGGTCCTTCTTTGATCCTGTCCCTAGACCTCCATTTCATCAGTCTCCTCTACATTTTTGTCCCTACAGTTCTTTCAGAGAGGATGAATTATGGGTCAGCATTTTTGATTGCGGGATGGGAACCCTATCTTTCATTTGAGGCCCTGCCTTTCTGCTGTACATGGGCTCTGCAAGTTTTCTCTCCCTACTGTAGAATATTTTATCTGAGGCCTCTCCCTCTGAATCCTGGGATTCTCTCAACTCCCAGGTCCCTAATAAATACTGGAGGTTCTGCTCACCTCTACCTCCTGAGGATGACACTTTCCACTCTTTCTGTTGACCCTCAGGGCTTCAGGCCTTTTCCCCAAACCAATACCTGATCAGGTGCCCCTATTCCCTTCCCTGTCTCCTCTCCAATCATTGACCCCTCAACCTTTTCCCATTCTGTAATTTCTTTCTTCACCCTCCCAAGTGGGATTGATGCATCCTCACTTGTCTCTTTGTGTTGTTAAACTGTTTTAGTTCTCTGGACTGTATCCTGGGTATTTCATGCTAGTATCACCTTTCTTTTTACTTAAAAAATAAAAGCAATAAGGATTTTCCAGAGACAATGTGCTTCAAAAATGTGCTTCAGCATTCAGTAAACCACTGTAGTGTGAAAATCATGTGTCATTTATTTAACACTATCTAATGCTCAGACAATCTTGAGAAAAGAGGGAGCTGAATGTAAGAAATATAGGAATAGATCAAGTTATTGCCTATTCTTCTATTCCAGTTCAGGCAGCAGCCATTTATCTCAATCATCTGTGCCAACTGGAAAATAGACACCCTAACTGGGCTTGAAGTTTGTTATAATCCCCTCATTAAATGACATGTTCAGATAATTTATTGTAGGGAAATCTATACTTAGGGAGAGTAGGATTTTAAGAGGCTAGAAAATTCAGGCCAAGGACGAATATTAGAGCTTGTTCTCTCATTTAATCTATTAAGAAAGTCATCATCCTAGCTGGGTAATGATTTCCTGGGCAACCTTTTTCAAGGCACACACAGCCTTGAAAATATCAAATTAAAAATGCTCTGTAGTTTTTCCCAGTAATCTCATCAGTGACATAGTATGAACCTTGGGAGATTTTACTTTTTTGCATTTTTATGTGTTATTTTATCTATTTATCTTTCAAATATTATTCCCCTTCTCAGCTTCCCCTCCACAAACACCCTATCCCATCCGTCTTCCACTGCCTCTATGAGGATGCTCCCACATCCAATACCTACTCCTTTTTCAGTGTTCTAGCATTCCCCTACCCTGGGTTATTGAGCCTCTGCAGGCCTAAGGAGCTTCCCTCCAATTGATGCCTGATAAGGCAATATTCTGCTATATACACAGATGGATCTATGGGTTCACACAATTTGTACTTTTGAGTTGGTAGTTTAGTCTCTGGGAGCTATGGGGAGTCTGGTTGTTTGATGTTATTTTTCTTCCTATAGAACTGTAAACACCTTCAGCTTCTCAGTCCTTGCCCTAACTTCTCCACTGTAGTCCATGCACTCAGTCCAACATCTGGCAGCATGCATCCATTTATGAGTGATGGGTAGACATTGAGTTTACCTCTATTTGGTGGAAATTAGTTTTTTAATTTTTTTCTTTGTTTTTGAGATGGTAATATAGTTTTAGTTCCCCTTTCTCTCTTCTAACTTCCAATATTTTATTCTTGTTTCATTCCATATACATTGCTTATTGTCATTTAATTGTTATTACATGCATATATATGAACACATGTACAAGATTATTCTTAAAAAATATAAATACTGCCTTTTTAGTTTCTATGTTTTTAGGGTTGATTATTTATCTCTTGGATAACCAATTGGTTGTTTTTCTTTCCAGAAAACTCTGTCTCTTGCGGTCAACATTATTAAGTGCTTAAAATATTTTGAAAGTAAGTTTTCTTAGTGTATTTACAAGTATTTCTAGAAGACATAATCTTACAAAAAGAGCCTCATATCATATTTCTTGTCCCTTTTCCACAATGACCCCTGAAATTTAAATACTGGAAATGTTTCATCAAAGATTTTCTGACTGTGCTCCACACTGACTCTGTGTTTTGATGTGTTGTGGTTTTCTGAATCTATTTGTTAGATGATCTGTGGGCTTTTTAAGAAGCATTTTCATATAAGATATGGAATTTTAATTTGAAGAGTATGTGGTTATCTAAACAATCATGTTTTTTTACTGTAGGAATTTTTGGGTAGAAAGTTGATATTCTGATGATGTTTTCCCTGTTTTGTTAATATATATTATTTATTTTTTCTTTTTTAATTGGATATTTTCTTTATTTACATTTCAAATGTTATTTACTGCCCCAGTTTCCCCCCCTCACACACTTTATCACATCCTAACCCTCCCTAAATGAGAGTTATGAGAGTATGAGGGTTCTCCCCGTATACCCACTCTAGTCTCCATGACTTGACAATTCACCTAAACTAGGACATCTAGCCTTCACAGGACCAAGGGCCACTCCTACCATTGATGCCAGACAACACCAGCCTCTGCTACATATGCAGTTGAAGCCATAGCTTCCTCCATGTGTACTCTTTGGTTGGTGGTTTAGTTCCTGGGAGCTCTCGAAGGTCTGGTTGTTTAATGTTGTTGCTGTTCCTATGGGTTTACACATCTCTTCAGCTGCTTCAGTCCTTTCCCTAACTCCTCTATTGGTGACCCAATGTTCAGTCCAATGGTTGGCTGAAATATTCTGCTCCTGTATTTGTCAGGCTCTGGCAGAGCCTTTCAGGAGAAAGCTATATCAGCCTCCTGTCAGCATGCACTTCTTGGCATCCACAATAGTGTCTGCATTTGGTGACTATATATATTCAAGATGGATCACCAGTTGGTGCAGTCTCTGGATGGCCTTTTCTTCAGTTTCTGCTCCACAATTTGTCTCCATACTTGCTCCCTTGAGTATTTTACTCACCCTTCAAATAAGGACAGAACCACCCACACTTTGGTCTTTCTTTTTAAGCCTCCTGTTGTCTGTGAATTTGATCTTGGATATTCCAAGCTTTTGGGCTAATATCCACTTATCAGTGAGTGCATACTATGTGTGTTCTGTTGTGATTGGGTTACCAAAATCAGGATGATATTTTCTAGTTCCATCTATGTGGCTGCAAATTTCATGAAGTCATTGTTTTCTATAGCTGAGTAGTACTCCATTCTGTAAATGTAAAACATTTTCTGTATCCATTCCACTGTTGAAGGACATCTGGGTTCTTTCCAGCTTTTGGCTATTATAAGTAAGGTTACTATGAACATAGTGGAGCATGAGTCCTTGATGTATGTTTTGAGCATCTTTTGAGTATATGCCCAGGTGTGGTATAGCTGTGTCCTCAGGTAGAACTTTTTTCCAATTTTCTGAGTAACTTCCAGACTGTTCTCCAGAGTGGTTGTACCAGCTTCCAATCCCACTAAAAGTGGAGGAGTGTTCCTCTTTGTCCACATCCTCACCAGCACCTACTGTCATCTGAGTTTTTGTTCTTAGCCATATTGACTAGTGTGAGGTGGAATCTCAGTGTTGTTTTGGTTTACATTTCCCTGATGACTAAGTGTTGTCCGCGCAGTCATCTTGCCAGGAAGAACACACGCAGACACTAGGATCTTTCTGCAGCAAGCGTTTATTGCCTCATCCAGAGGAAAAAAGGACCGAGCCAATAATTGGCACTGCTTATATACACCACAGAGCGGCGTGTCTGCCCATGATTGGCTGTTTGTTCATCACCCCACATGACGTACCGGGTCAGGCCGTGACCTGGCGCCTCCTCACTCTACGCACATGCGCAAACAGTTGTTTACCAGGAGTCAACAGCGGATGTAGGCGCCATCTTGTCAAGGCGAATGCCTCTCCCGCTCTACCGCTCTCCATATCCCCCCTTTTATTTTAGTTAAAAGGGAAGGCCAAATATAGCAAGTCAGAGAGTGCTTTTGTTCTGTCAGGGCCCCTGTCTTAGGTCATTTCGTATCAAACCTGCAGCCTTACCCGTCATAGGATTACACTCCCCCCAACCCCCGCCTGAGGGCTCCGTGTCTTAGGTTGGTCTGCGTTTGGGGAAGGTTGCCCATCTCTGAGTACCCTGGAGCTGGCGTAGCTCATCTACTCTGACCCTGCTGGGCAGTCGCTAGCAAAGGTGCTATTGGCCAGAGGAGGAATGAGACGGCAGGAGGCATTATGATTTGTGTAGCATGGACAACCACACCACGGGAGAAATTCCTTGTTCAATGGCCACAAGTGCCTGAGTAATGACTACCTTGTCACGTTTTTGTTGGGTTTTGACCTTACAGATCAACCAGAGCAAAAACACCAGGCCGCAGCATAGGGCTGCACCAAACAGGCCGACTCCCA
>NW_022196904.1:51137976-51138527 GCF_008632895.1 Mastomys coucha | reverse complement strand
TTATAACAAAAATGGGTGTGTTTCAGGGCGAGGTGGATGGTTCTAAATGACCTAGCTGCAGCTGCTCCACAATCAGCCTTGTGGCAGCTTCTAGCTTTTCAGAGGATAGGGGCCATTGAGGAACCCACACGGCCTCCTCCGTAAGCCAGAGTATGGGCATTGAACCCTCAATGGCCCGAGTCTTGTAAGACATCTCTCCCCCATAGGTTAACAGGAAGAGGAAGCACATAAGGTGGAAAGTTTCTTGTCTGGCCCTCTGGCGCACACCATGCCAGGGTGCGTGTGCTGACTGTAGGGCTGACCTGGCGCCTCCTCACTCTACGCACATGCACAAACAGTTGTTTACCAAGAGTCGACAACAGATGTAGGCGCCATCTTGTCAAGGCGAATGCCTCTCCCACTCTACCGCTCTCCACAACTAAGAATGTTGAACATTTCTTTATGTGCTTCTAGGCCTTTCACTATTTCTCAGTTAGAAAATCTTTGACACAGATGTAGAGGCTCACAGCCATCCATCGAACTGAGTGCAGGGTCCCCAGTGAAGGAATTAG
>NW_022196904.1:51058338-51137505 GCF_008632895.1 Mastomys coucha | reverse complement strand
TAAAGATCTTTTCCCAATCTGTTGGTTGCCTTTTTGTCCTATTGACAGTATCCTTTGCCTTACAGAAGTTTTGTAATTTTATGAGATCCCATTTGTCAATTCTTGATCTTAGAGCATAAGCCGTTGGTGTTCACTTCAGGAAATTGTCCCCTGTGCCCATGTATCTGAGGCTCTTCCACACTTTCTCTTCGAGTAGTTTCAGTGTATGGGGTTTTATTTAGAGGTCCTTGATGAAGAACTTGATCCTTGACCAAGTCCTACTGGAGGTATTATACAATGATATTTACTCCATTTAAAATTCTAAATAAAGTCCCCATTCACTCTCCATTTACTCCATCAGATCACATGAAAAGTAATGTGGTTTACTCTATTTCTCTTTTGTAATTTTCCCTTTTCAATTTTATTTTTCCTACAGTTACCCATGTATAGTAGTTCTGATATTTAGTGTTGGACTTAGAAACTTCCAATGAGACAAAAGAATTTGGATATGTCACTGATTATCTAGAATAGCACACTTATTGGGAACTTTTCTAGTTCTGTCTGTCTATTATAAAATATAACTTTCTATTACTTTTCAAATTTTATCCTTTACTTTCATCATATTTTCATCAACTGAGGCAAAGTTAGGTTGTTTCAATTTCCTATCTATTGTGAACATACAAATAGTAAACATACTCAAGGAAATAACCATGTAGAAAGCTGTTGAGTACCTTTGGATATATAATAAGGAATGACATAACTGTAGCATATGATATTTGTATTTAGAATTTTGATATTTCTGGCTACCGATTTCTATCTAAATTGAACCACTTTCCTATCACAACAACAGTGAGTGACCATTCCCTTTTTCTACATACACCAAAGAATATCTATTAGCCATGGAATTTGGAATTAGGTGTGGTTAAAATATAACAGCAACTTCAATTTTTATGAACTAAAAAAATATTAAATGGGCTTTAGTTTGTTATTCATGTGGTTTAAGTAGACCAACTAACGTTTCATGGAAAGCTAATATAAAATAACCTTTTTTAGTTACAACGACAGGGGCCAGAAACATGGACCCCCACATGGAAGTACAAACAGCTTAAATGGACAAAGAAAGGTTACAGTAGTGAGAGTGAATAAAATAATGTTTTGTGTCCTATGTAAGTATAGAAAATAAACTCTTTCCTCTACCACATCATGGGAAAAATAAGATAGCAATGGTTATACCCCCTTGACAGGATAGCTATCAGATTAAATATAGACTAAGAGAAAGTGAAGGAAAATGGACCACCATAACCTGAATTGTTCTTTCTTTCTCCAGCTCTTTGTAGACAAGTCAAAATATTTTCATGAACTGCTATTGTAGGAAGAAGAAAAACCTGAACCTCTGAAACACAAGAAGGTATGTATATAGCTATGTCCTAATGTTCTCTGAGTTGGTTCTTTTCTGTAAGAATATGAAAAAATATAGGATGACCTGTAGACAGAAAGAACATTCCTATAAAGAGAAAATAAAGAGGAGGGTATATGTTTACTTTCACTTCCGGGCACACAGAATCTGATAATTTTTGCTGTTTTCCAATCAATGGGTGTCAGCAAATATTTCCAGAAGAAATTCATTTTACTTCTTGGTAATGATTGCTACTTCAGTCATCATTATTTCTTTGAACATGTGTGTAATTAATGTGCTTCTCACATGACTTGGAGACCTGTATAGAAACATAAAGGAAGGAAGAATGATTCCTGTGTCATGTTTATACCTGTTCCAAGACATAGTCCAAAGGGGAAAAAAGTTAGGTAATATTTATACTGAATATAAGTTGGGCAGATACCTATGATCCAGCAGTTGGCAGTGAATAAACTGCAAATTTACTGTGCTGAGTAATCTACTGGGATAAGTTTTATATGGAAACCAGTACCTTTTGTGTATATAACCCGTTGTCTCATTCTGATTGATCTCATAAGGAAGTTGTATCTAGAAATTGGAATATTTCTTCTCACTTTAGTTTCACACAAATTTTTCAAAATGTCATCTGAAGCTACTCCTTTTTTTTCACTCAGAATATCCTACTTCTATATGACAGGAAGAAATAAACAACACAGCATTCAAAGATTAAAGGTCTAGTGACTTATATTCCATAATATAAAGAAATACAAGTAAAAGAAAATTTACTACACTCACATTTCCTGCTGTGTGTTAATTCAATTCACTAAAATAAAATCACATTTAGATCATTCTATGTTTAAAAAGGATTGCTGATTTGTGTGCATATGTTTTATGTGAAAGTTTACAAACACACATAGATTAACATAAGTAATTTTCTTATGAGTTTCCTTTATTTCAAAAATGAACACTGTAGTTTCTTTATATCAATTCTAGTATATCTTTCTCATTTTCTAATGCCTATTCCACATACTGTCAAACCCATCACCTCTACAGACACCGTGGTTTGTGTATGGGTTTATGTGTATATGTATGTATCTATTTGTGTGTGTGTGTGTGTGTGTGTGTGTGTGTGTGTATTATGTATGTATTTCTCTCTGTCTTTTTTTCTCTCTTTTTCTCTCTTTGTGTGTCTGTGTCCATTCTATATATTAATATATTCTGCTGAATAATCTTAGAGTTTAACACATATATAGCAACTGGGAATGGATTGAATCTTCTCTCTTGGGATGGATCCTTAAATAATATTGATTCCATTCACCTTTGTAGAGAATATTTTCCTGTACTTATTATTTATGAGAACTTTAGGAAGTTCTCCATCTAGTTTGATATGGTGATGTTAATATTGGGTTTTTGATTATTTACAGCCCCTCAATAAATGACAGAATTTGAGCATTAATATTTCCTACAATTTCTATGCAACTCAAATCTAATTTCATATCAACTTAGGAAAAGGATTGAGTATGCTAGCCAAATACATCCTTAAATCTGAGTTCATTAGTGTACTTGTGAGAATGCCATAATTTGTGTTGAACAATGAATTTGTGGTTCAACATTTTGGTTGCATTGTACACGGTAAAATAAATAGATCAATGCATATATTTTTTAAGTTAGGACAAGAAATTCATTTGTTATCCAAAGAGAATATTGGTGAAATTCTACATAGTTTGTTTTGCAAATATTAAGTAGAGAATAATATATTATACTGCTACAAAAATATTTTTATATTATTTCATGTTATTTTAAGAATTTAATATAATTGTTTCATATACATTCTTTCTTCTGGCCCTCCACATAGTTTATAAATCTCTTTAAAGTTCATGGCATTTTTACTAATTGTTGTTATATATGAATGTATATATATACATATATATGCATAATTTTATTTTTGAGACATAAAATGTGATCAGAATATAGTGTTAGTTGTATAAATTTGTGTTTTTTATTTATTTTTATTAGATATTTTCTTTACTTACATGTCACAAGATATCTCCTTTCACTTTCCCCTCTGAAAAAAATAAAAAAATAAAAAAAAAAAAAAACCCTGTTTCCTCCCTCTCCTCCTGTTCACCAACCCACCCTCTCCTGATTACTGGCACTGGCATTCCCCTACACTAGGGCATAGAACCTTCAGGGTGCAAAGGAACTCTCCTACTATTGATGACTGACTTGGCCATCCTCTGCTATACATATGCTGCTGGAGACATGAGTCCCATCATGTGTACTTTTTTGTTGGTGATTTAGTCCCTGGTGTGCCACCACTGCCATGATTCATTTGTCAATTATTGATCTTAGAGCATAAGCTATAGGTGTTATGTTCAGGAAATTCTCCCCTGTGCCCACGTGCTGGAGGCTCTTCCCTACTTTCTTTTCTATTTGTTTCAGTGTATCTGGTTTTATGTGGGGTCCATCATCCACTTGGATTTGAGCTTTGTAAAACGATATAGGAATGGATCAATTTGCATTCTTCTACATGCTTACTGCCAGTAGAGCCAGGACCATTTGTTGAAAATACTGTCGTTTTTCACTTTATGGTTTTAACACCTTTGTCAAAGATCAAGTGACCATAGGTTTTTGGGTTCATTTCTCGGTCTTCAGTTATATTCCAATGGTCTACCTGCCTGTCACTGTACCAATAAATTCAGTTTTATTTTATCACAATTTCTCTGTAGTACAGGTTAAGGACTGTGATGGTGATTCCACCAGAGGTTCCTTTATTGTTGAGAATAGTTTTGGCTATCCTGGATTTTTTGTTGTTCCAGATAAATTTGCAAATTGCTCTTTCTAAGTCTCTGAAGAATCGAGTTGGCATTTTGATGAGGATTGCATTGAATTTGTAGATTGCTTTCGGCAAGATGGCAATATTTTACTATATTAATCCTGCCAGTCCATATGCATGGGAGATCTATCCATCTTCTGAGATCTGCTTCAATTTCCTTCTTCAAAGACTTGAAGTTCTTGACAAACAGATCTTTTACTTGCTTAGTTAGAGTCATACCAAGGTATTTTATATTATTTGTGAGTATTGTGAAGGGTGTTGTTTCCCTAATTTTTTTCTCAGCCTGTTTATCCTTTGTGTAGAGGACCGCCACTGATTTGCTTGAGTTAATTTTATATCCAGCTACTTTGCTGAAGTTGTTTATCAAGTTTAGGGGCTCTCAGGTGGAACTTTATGGGTCCCTTACGAATACTCTCATATCATCAGCAAATAGTGATAACTTGACATCTCCCTTTCCAATTCGTATCCCTTTAATCTCATCTCCTTTTGTTGTGTAATTGCTCTGATAGGACTTTAAGTACAATATACAATAGGTAGGGAGAAAGTGAGCAGCCTTGTCTAGTCCCCGATTTTAGTGGGATTGCTTCAAGTTTCTCTCCATTTAGTTTGATGTTGGCTACTGGTTTGTTGTATATTGATTTTACTATGTTTAAGTATGGGTCTTGAATTCCTGATCTTTCCAAGACTTTTATCATGAAGGGATGTTAGATTTTGTTAACTACTTTCTCAGCATCTAATGAGATGAGCATATGGATTCTTTCTTTGAGTTTGTTTATATAGTGAATTATGTGGATGAATTTCCTTATATTGAACCATCCCTGAATCCCTGTGATGAAAGCTACTTGATCATGATAGATGATCGTTTTGATGTGTTCTTGGATTCAGTTAGCAAGAATTTTATTGAGTATTTTTGCATCAATATTCATAAGGTAAATTGGTCTGAAGTTTTCTTCCTTTGTAGGTCTTTGTATGGTTTAGGTATCAGAGTAATTGTGGCTTTTTAGAACTAATTGTGTAGAGTACCTTCTATTTCTATTTTGTGGAATAGTTTGAGGAGTATTGGTATTAGGACTTCTTGAAGGTCTGATAAAACTCTTCACTAAACCCATATAGTCCTGGGCTTGTTTTGGGTTGGTTGAGTATTAATGACTGTTTCTATTTCAATAGAATATATGGGACTTTTTAGATCATTTATCTGATCTTGATTTAACTTAGTGACCTGGTATCTGTCTGGAAAATTGTCCATTTCATCCTAGTTTTCCAGTTTTGTTGAGTATAGGCTTTTGTAGTAAGATCTCATTATTTTTTGGTGAATGTCTCTTAGTGTCTGCTGTTATGTCTCCCTTTTCATTTCTGATCTTGTTAATTACCATACTGTCTCTGTGACCTCTAATTAGTCTGGCTAAGGGTTTATCTATTTTGTTGATTTTCACAAAGGACCAACTCCTGGTTTGGTTGATTCTTTGTATAGTTCTTTTTGTTCCAATTTTATTGATTTAAGCCCTGAGTTTGATTATTTCCTGCCTTTAACTACTCTTGGGTGTATTTGCTTCTTTTTGTTCTAGAGCTTTCAGATGTGCTGTCAAATTGCTGGTGTATGCTCTCTCCAGTTTCTTTTTGAGGCACTTAAAGCTATTAGTTCCTCTTAGAACTGCTTTCATTGTGTCCCATAAGTGTGGGTACGTTGTGGCTTCATTTTCATTAAACTCTAGAAAGTTTTTAATTTCTTTCTTTTTTTTCTTTCTTGACCAAGTTATCATTGAGTAGTGTTTTTAAGCTTCCATGTTTATGTGGACATTCTATTGTTTATGTTGTTATTGAGGAGCAACCTTAGTTCATGGTGATCTGACAAGATTGAAGGAATATTTCAATCTTCTTGTATCTGTTGAGGACTGATTTGTGACCAATTATATGGTCAATTTTGGAGAAGGTACCGTGAGGTGCTGAGAAGAATGTATATCCTTTTGTTTTAGGATAGGAAATTCTATAGATATTTGTTAAATCCATCCATTTCATAATTTCTGTTAGTCTCACTGTTTCTTTGTTTAGTTTTTGTTTTCAATAACTGTCCATTGCAGAGAGTAGGGTGTTAAAATATCCCACTATTATTGTGTGCAGTGCAATGTGTGCTTTAATCTTTAGTATAGTTTCTTTTATGAGTGTAAATGCCCTTGCATTTGGAGCATAGAGGTTCAAAATTGAGAGTTCATCTTGGTAGGTCATACTTTGATGAGTATGAAGTGTCCTTCCTTATCTTTTTTAATCACTTTAGGGTGAAAGTAGATTTTATTTGATATTAGAATGGCTACTCCAGATTTTTTCTTGGGACTTAGAAAATTGTTTTCCAACCTTTTATTCTGAGGTGGTGTCTGTCTTTGTCACTGAGGTGGGTTTCTTGTATGCAACAAAATGTTGGGTCCTGTTTACATATCCAGTCTGATAGTCTATGTCTTTTTATTGGTGAGTTCAGTCCATTGATATTAATAGATATTAAGAAAAGGTAATTGTTGCTTCCTGTTCTGTTGTTGTTATTCTTGTTGTTTTTGTTGGAATTCTGTTCATGTGGCTATCTTCTTCTAGTTTTTTGAAAGATTACGTGTTTGCTTTTTCTAGGATGTTGTTTCCCTCCTTAAGCTGGAGTTTTCCATTTATCACCCTTTGATGGACTGGATTTGTGGAAATATATTGCATAAGTTTGGTTTTGTCATTGAATACTTTGGTTTATCCACCTATGGTAATTGAGTGTTTTGCTAGGTATAGTAGCCTGGGCTGGCATTTGTATTCTCTTATGGTCTGTATGACATCAACCCAGGATATTCTGGCTTTCATAGTCTCTGGTGAGAATTCTGGTGTAATTCTGATAGGCCTGCATTTATATGTTACTTGACCTTTTTCCCCTCACTGTTTTTAATATTCTTTCTTTGTTTTATGCATTTGGTGTTTTGATTTTTATGTGGCAGGAGGAATTTCTTTTCTGGTCCAGTCTATTTGGAGTTCTATAGGCTTCTTATATGCTCATGGGCACCACTTTCTTTAGGATGTTTTGGGTTAGGGACTTCTTGCATTTTGTGTTTTCTGTGACTGTTGTGTTAATATTTTCTATGGTATCTTCCGCTCCTGAAATTCTCTCTTCTATCTCTTGAATTCTGTTGGTGATACTTGCATCTATAGTTCCTCACTTCTTTCCTAGGATTTCTATCTCCAGAGTTGTCTCTCTTTGTGATTTATTAACTGCTTCTACTTCCACTTTTAGGTTCTGGATGGTTTTGTTCAATTCCTTCAACTGTTTTGTTGTGCTTTCCTGTAAATTTTTTAAGGGATGTTTGTGTTTCCTCTTTGAACTTTTCTTTTTGTGTTCTCCTTTATTTCTTTAAGGGAGTTATTCATGTCCTTCTTAAATTCCTCTATCACCATTGTGAGATATGATTTTAGATCCAAATCTTGCTTTTCTGGTGTGTTGGGATATCCAGGAATTGCTGTGGTGGGAGTACTAGGTTCTGATGAAGCCAAGTAGTCTTGGTTTCTGTTGGTAAGATTCTTTTCTTTGCCTTTTGCCATCTGTTGATCTCTGGTGTTAGATGCTTTTGCTGTCTCTGGCTGGAAGCTTGTTCTTCCTGTGGGTCTGTAAGCCTGTGACAGCACTTCTGGGATGTCAGCTCTCCTCTGGTAAAACCTGTGTGCAGTGGGCTTTGGATCAATAGTCCCTCCTGAGTCCTGGGGTCAGTGGATATCCTGAGATCAGCTCTCCACTTGCAGGAAAGGTGTAGAGAGGGTTGTGGATCTGTGTCCCTCCTAGGTGTAGACTTAGATACAAAGGATCCTGTCCCAGCTGCCCTGCCACTTGTGGGGCCTGTGCCTCCAGGCTGATCCTGGCTTAGAAAGTCACTGGAGAGAAAATTGCATTTCACTTGAGTCCCTGTATTTGAACACTCCCTAGAAGTAAGCTCTCTGCTTAAGAGGAAGGGGCAGAGAGGGCTGTGGATCTGTTGTACCTCCTAGGTGTAGACAGAGGTAGAAAGAATCCTGTCCTGGCTGCCCTGGTACTTGTGAGGCCTGTGCCTCCTGGGTGGTCCAACCTTAAAAAATCACTGTATTTGTGCTTTTAATGATGACCATTTTATGTTAGATAATAAACTGGAGTGCTTTTTCTTATAGAAATTTATCATATTTCTCTCTCTCTCTTTCTTTCTTTCTTTTTTTTTTTCTTTTTGAGACAGGGTTTCTCTGTGTATCCCTGGCTGTCCTGGAACTCACTCTGTAGACCAGGCAGGCCTCAAACTCTGAAATCCACTTGCCTCTATTTCCCAAGTGCTGGGATTAAAGGCATGCACCACTACTGCCCGGCTTCATATTTCTTCATGTATCAGGAATACTATACTGAATTTGGAGGTTCCTGGGTATTCCAGATACACATTATTATATGGGTTGTTATGACATTTGTTTAATCTTTCTAGATACCTCTATTGTTTTAAAATATTTGTATGCAGATTGTGTATGTTAAACAAAAGACAGTTTGCAAACAGCCATTGTCCTATTCTGCTGTATTTATAATCAGTCTGCCCACATTATGAAATACTGTATAAGTCTTGGAATAATGGTGTATTTTGTGGATTCATCAGTCAGGGTTAGACAGACCTCTGTTGTTGTGGGAATTATAAAAAAAAAATGAATCTACCCTGCAAACTCCCTTTCCTGCTGGAACACCTTTTAATACTAGTATTGTCTGGCCTCATGACTAAGTTCCAGTGGGTTCTTGATATTCTCTCCCAGTTAGCTACAACATCTCTCTCACATACAATGCCTAACACACCCCCACAATAATTCATTGATTTGCACAAACCATGTGCAAATCAATCATTCATAGAAGCGCCTAGCATCTATAGGTAATGCATGACTCTTATATCCAATTAGGTTTGGCTTTAATATCCAATCAGGTTTATAAAACAATAATATAACAATTCACAAGATGCCAATATAATAATTTCAGAACCAAATAATAAAGACAATATTCTGACCCAATTAATCTATTTTGTAAAAACCTTTGCTTGGTTGTATAACCACATGGGGTGTGACTCCTCATCATCCTCTGGCTCCATGATGAAGATCCTTCTCTTCTCTTTCTGACCTTTCTCTTCCTCCAACTCTAGCTCCACCTATCTATTCCTGTCCAAACACAGGCTTGTCAGTGCCCTAATGTGATTGGGTAGAGAAAATGCTGCAGTACTCTATAAATACTCTGTAGTTTAACCTGTGCAGTAATTCACCTCTTGGTGCTGCATAATTAATAATTCTTCTGAAATTAATAGTTAAAATTTGCTTGAGGGTATAAAGAAAGTTAGAAATTATACCATTTCACAAAGTTAACAGGTAGAGCTTTTCCTTAATAGTTCATAAGTTTACCTAGCATATGAAGTAATGTAGGTAAACCATATTGGTCATAAATTATCTCACATTCTGACATATAATATACATTACACTACAAACATATAGTGAAAATTAAGATGTGAGCACCATGCCACTAATAAAAAGACAGATCAAACAAAAAGCACACAAATAAACTGTTGTAGGAAATATTAAAATGGACAAGTTCCCTAACTACAATCAGATACTTTC
Organism: Mastomys coucha; assembly: GCF_008632895.1. NCBI lineage: Eukaryota > Metazoa > Chordata > Mammalia > Rodentia > Muridae > Mastomys > Mastomys coucha. The sequence goes on along the minus strand of NW_022196904.1, from coordinate 51,127,684 downwards.
TGCCCTTGTGGTCTTCCAGCTTAGCCGCCCTGACAGCAGTCTTCTTAGGTCTGATTCACCTGCTTCAGAACTGCTCATTCATTCTCAGCCATCCAGCCCCTCTGGTCATGGTCAAACCCAGTCAAGCAAAACTCTAGAAGTTTATAATTAATCATTCAGCTTTTCATGTCAATTTTTCTGGTGATTCTCAATTTACGAGATCCCAAACAATAATTTCAGAGCCAATTGATAAAGATATATATTGCCCACCTAGATAAGACAAATTTTCCTGTAATTATCCATTCCTTATAAGGAATAACTATAATGCTATCTATGACTATTTAAAACCATGTGGAATCTGGATTGTTCTCTTCCTCCTCTATCTTCCTTACTTCTCCTCCTTCCTACTTGTCTTTCCCCATCTCTGAAACTCTTTGCTCTGCTTTCCTTTTTCCTGTTCAATCACAGCCTTCTTGTTGCATTAATATTTAAAGTAATTGGACAGGGAAAATTCTGCTACATAAACAAAAAGACAAGCACAAGAAATAGAAGTTGAAGGAATGGAAGAAAATGAGGACATACCACTAAGGGGGTTGTATTGGAAAAGTCCTGAACCATCAGAACCACAATAGGATGAGATACAGTGTACAAAAGACTAAAATAATTCTTACTATTATCATGTACAATTGTTTTAGTAATAATTGAATAATTATTATTTGAGGGCATATGTTACTTCAAAGTAAAATTTTCAGCCATTAACATTAACAAACCATGTGCAATGCAAAATGAAAACCATGGTATACATTTGAAACTGTTAATACGAAGCTGCCGTGGAGCCCGGGCTGTGACTGACAGAGGCCTATGTTTTCCAACAACTGCTCACCAGTGAGCCCATCTACAGCCACCATGTCCAGCAGGAACAACAACAAGCTGCCCAACAACCTGCCGCAGTTACAGAACCTGATCAAGAGGGACCCGCTGGCCTACATCGAGGAGTTCCTTCAGCAATATAATCACTATAAATCTAATGTGGAGATTTTCAAGTTACAACCAAATAAACCCAGCAAAGAACTCACAGAGCTGGTGATGTTCACAGCACATATTGGTCACTGCTACCCGGAGCATCTCAGTAACTTACTGCAGGAGCTGAAGGACTTTCTCTCCTACAACCACACTGTCTTAGACCCAGATCTCCGCATGACATTTTGCAAAGCCTTGATCTTACTGAGAAATCAGAATCTCATCAATCCATCAAGGTTTTTAGAGCTCATCTTTGAGCTTCTGCGCTGCCAAGACAAGCTCCTGCAGAAGACTTTATACACACATACTGTTTCGGACATCAAGAACATCAATGCCAAACACAAGAACAACAAAGTGAACGTGATAATGCAGAACTTCATGTACACCATGAGAGACAGCAATGCAACCACAGCCAAAATGTCTTTGGATGTGATGATCGAACTGTACAGAAGGAACATCTGGAACGATGCCTAAACTGTCAATGTTATCACAACTGAATGTTTCTCCAAGATCACCAAGATATTAGTTGCTACTTTGACATTCTTCCTCGGAAAGGATGAGGAAGAGAAGAAGGACAGTGACTCAGAATCTGAGGACAATGGGCTCACAGCAAGAGACCTGATGGTGCAATATGCCACAGCAAAGAAGGGCTCCAAAAACAAGAAGAAGCTGGAAAAGGCAATGAAAGTGCTGAAGAAACAAAAGAAGAAACCTGAAGTGTTTAACTTCTCAGCTATTCACTTGATTCATGATCCCCAAGACTTTGCAGAGAAGCTTCTGAAGCAGCTCGAGAACTGTAAGGAGATGTTTGAAGTGAAGATGATGTTCATGAACCTCATCTCCAGATTGGTGGGAATTCACAAACTTTTCCTCTTCAACTTCTACCATTTTGTGCAAAGGTTTCTGTAGCCCCACCAGAGAGAAGTCACAAAGATCCTTCTGTTTGATGCACAAGCCTCTCATCACCTGGTGCCCCCAGAGATTATTCAGTCCTTACTCCTGACAGTGGCCAACAATTTTGTAACTGACGATAACTCTGGGGAAGTCATGACCGTAGGACAATGCTATAAAAGAGATCACAGCTCGATGTCCTCTGGCCATAACTGAAGAGCTACTTCAAGACCTGGTTCAATATAAGACACACAAAGATAAGAATGTAATGATGTCTGCCAGGACTTTGATCCATCTCTTCTGGACACTGAACCCTCAGATGTTGCAGAAGAAATTCCGGGGTAAACCCACTGAAGCCTCCATCGAAGCAAGAATAAAAGAGTATGGAGAATTAGATGCTAATGATAACATCCCGGGAGCGGAGGTTTTAGAGCTTGAGAAGGAAGAGAATACATGAGATGTTGAAGATGGATGGGAAAGTGCCAGTCTCAGTGAAGAGGAGGAGGATGGCGAGAGGGTTGATGTGCACCATTCTTATGACGAGGAACAGCAAACAATTGCCATGAAGCTGGACCGCATGCCCATGGAGGAGCGGAAAGCCAAGGCTGCAGCCATCAGTACCAGTCGAGTTTTAACACAGGAGGATTTCCAGAAAATCTTCATGGCCCAGATAAAGAAGGAAATGGATGCTGCCCCAGGGAAAGCTCAGAAAACGAAGTACTTGGAAATTGACAGTGAGGAAGTGTCCAGGGGTGAATTACTGTCTCTTCGGGACATTGAACGCCTTCATAAACAGCCCGAGTCTGACAAGGAGATGAGACTAGCAACTGCAATGGGTGGAAGGACAGACCGAAAGGAGTTTGTGAGGAAGAAAACCAAAATAAACCTATTTTCCAGTTCCACAAATAAAGAGAATAAAAAGCAGAACTTTATAATGATGCGGTATAGCCAGAATGTCTGATCAAAAACAGCACACTTCTTCTGGGAGAACCAGCTATCACTATGAGATGCACTTCTGAAAAAGAGGGAAAGAATGAAGTAACTTATCAGCAAGTTATCCATTTCCTGCTCAACACTGTGTGTTATCAGCATGCAGAAAATTAGTAAATATTACTTACATTAAAAAGTCAAGGAACACTATATTTTGTAAACCACATTAACACTTGTAGTAATTTGGTATTTTTAATTGGGATGTTGGGCTGGTGGGAATGTGAAATGTAAATAGTAGTAATGTTAAGAACTCACTTCTAACTCAAATGGAAGTGCTGAGTGCCTACTAAGTGATGCTGCTGCATATGAAGCTGAGTGAGCCATAGCCCTTGCCTGAGGGCAGAGTTTTGGCTAAGGTCACATTTTTTTTAATTGCCTTAAGTCTAAACAGTCATTTTGAAATGCCTAGCAGGGTGTGGTGGCACACACCCATAATCCCAGCACTTGTGAAGCCAAGGCAGGAGGCTTGAGAGTTTAGAACCTACTTGACATACTGTGTTAGTTCAGGGCAGCCTGAGCTACATAATTGAGAACAGAAGCCATCTTTGAGCTATCATTTGAGTGGCTGGTTCTCTGCTGCCTGTTGCTGTTGGGGTTTTGTTTTCATTTTTTCTGCTGGGCTGGAGATGAGCCCCAGGCCCTCATGCTTACCCTCAGGAGGCTCTCCCACTGAACTTCACCCCATCCCTCAGTGCCTGATCTTCACATGGTTTGACCAGTTCCCGTGCCTTGTTCTCAACCAAAGCTGAAAGGTTGTACAGGGTGTGCGCTGTTATTGCCACATTTGAACCCATTGCAAGACCCAGTCTGCAGTGCATGCTGCTGGGTTTAGAAACAGTCTGTTACTGCCACATTTGAACCCATTGCAAGACCCAGTCTGCATGCAGGCTGCTGGGTTTAGAAACAGTTTTGATACCTTTTACCTCAGACTTCTTAGGTAATCTTGTCATGAGAAAATGTTGCATGCTGAGATTAGAGGAAAGGGCGGTTTCTGCCCCTCAGTTGGAGGTGGTGTTTGCCTTCCTTTCCATCTCCATCGCCCTGTTCAGCTTCTGAGGTCCACTTCCATCTATTTATCCCCAACAGTGCCCCAGGTCGCTGTTAGGGGATTGCCCAGCAGCCTGGGCAGAGCTGTGGAGGAAGTGTCTAGTGCAAATTTGTATATGTGAGACCTGAAACCATCCCTTTGCTTTCTTCCGGAGTTCTTCAGGGGCATTTGCTTATGCACCAGGTCTGAAAGTAGCTGGAGCTTGCTGTAGCTCTGCTGTCTGGTTTGCTATTGTTTTAAGTCCTACCCTCAGCTCCCAGCCACTGGGATTTCAGGCACACAGTACCATGGCCAGTTTCTAGGCTGCTAGGGGTCATACTCAGGGCTTGGCATATAAATCCAGAATACCAGCACACCACATGTGTGGCATTAGCAAATTTCACTGGTAAAGAAGAACCACACAGGACAGTGTCACCTGCTCCCTGCTGCTCCCTGGGGCTCGCTGAGTGCCTCCTATGCTGTAGAGGTAGGCACAGCAGCTGTGTGAACATTTGAGTTAACTTCTGCCTGCCAAGGTTTCCATCTGTACATGGTAGACCACCTACCTCTCTTTTAGTAAATTGGGTTGTGGAGGAGTATTTTTTCTTTTCTTTTTTCCTTATAGTTATAGTTACTATGTTTATTTTAATCATCAAACCCAATGTATAGGCAGCTAGTTTAAAATCCATATTAAATATCTACTGCTGGAAAAAAAGAAACTGTTAATACAAATGAATGTTTCTCAAAGGATAGGAAGTTAGGGATAAATGGAAAGTATATCCAGTGCAGAAGTGAACTTTGTTAGAGGTTGGTGCTCTTGTGACATCAAAGGTATAAGAGAGTCTTTGGCGATTCTTGACTTCAACCACACATATGCTGCTCACAAGGGAACAGCATCAACCTAGTCATGACTCTTAAAAGTTTCAATCAAGTATGCAAAATATAAAGTAAAAAAAGAGGATAACTTTACAGGAAGGCATCAGTTTTGTGATGGAAGTAACTTTTAGTAGTTATTGGCAATTGATGAACTACTTGCAGAGGGAAAGTAATATTTTTCAGGGAAGATTAGCACAAGTGTGTACTGATGCTCCTGTACATCTCTCTGGATCTGAGCACATATCAGCAGTGCTAGCTCAATTTAGTGTGTATTAAAAGCAGTTCACATTAAGTAGCAATGTATTATTAGTAGCAATGTATTATCTATAGACACTATGGATAGCCTTAATGTATTGTATGTAATGGTTATATTTTTAAGACATTATATACAATTTAAATACTAAGTTAAATATTTAGAAAATAACATCTTAATTACAATTCTTTAATTGTTAAAAAGACACCATAGCAATATACACAATCTGCATCTCTGTATAAAAAACACACATCCATGTACACACAAACAAATGATTATTGTATGTCTATATTTTATATATTGCTTTCCTAAAATAAACTCCTTTTTGTATTTCTTTACCATCATTATACTATAACACCCAATGTATTATGTGGTAAATAGCTTGATGAAACTGGACACAAGTATGCATTTAAATAATTCAAGTGCTTTATTTGTAAGTTGCAATGTGCATAAATATATCAAATTGTGAATAATTTCCAAATAAGCATAGCTCCTAAGGATATAGGCACAGGAAGGTTGCAGAGGTTAGCACTGGAGTGCACTGAAAGCCCATGATTACTAGCAGCATTCCCTAGACAGAAACAAAGGCTTTATTATCTGTACCACTAGTCAGATATGGGCTCAAAGGCACAGGCACTAATGGACAGTTTTCTCTGTTTTTGATTAAAGCCAGAAACCAAAGAATAAATACATAATATTTTGGTCTTTCCCTTCTATTTCATCTTCATTTTTATTCCTGATGCAACAGGCAGGGAGGGGTGGAGGAGCTTTGGTGGAAAAATCTCCATGGTAACAACAGGCTTTTGCCTTCTTTATCATTTTTGAGATCTCTCTCCTGATTGGTCCCAAACCTTTTCTCTATTTCTCTACGTATACTCAGCCATTCAGAGCCAACCACAGCTAAAGAAATCTATTCACATAAACATTTTTTTCTAGTAAAGCTCCTGGTTGATGTATAGCTCTCAGCAAGTACCAGGCAAGTGCTTGCTGGAGATTGAAAACAAGCTGCTTCTTAGAGGAGCAGTGCTCTGGAAATCTGCAGATGAAAGGGAAAAGAAAACGTCAGCATGGTCAGGTAACTTGCTATGATTCTTCACATGCTCTGAATGAAACTGCTTCTCTTTTCTATGCAAGGTATTTGTTACTGCTTATTTGTCATTGGTTCATTTTTATGATCTATTATTCAGGACTCATCCTTAGAGTTCTTCATCAGCAAGGATGTCGTATTAGGTCAGCCTTCAGTATTTGACAGTGATGGGAGACCTGTTGCTCCTTAATTTGCTGTAGGGGATAAGATCTCTCAAGGATTTTTAATCAGGACAGCAGTTCTCAGGTGACACCATGAGACATTCTGGAACATTCTAAAACATCATGTTACCTAGTTTCCCAATGACCTCTGAGTGTGCTCTAACCCTAACAGTGCAATTCTGCATTGTTATCATCTTGCTATCATCAAAGCTCTCAGATGTCTTACATTACATTTCAATCCAAATTCTAAAATCAGATTTATATTGTTATTGCTGGGAAGAAACATAATTCTATATTCATATGTAGATATATGCACATATCATTCTTTAAGAATAGTAAAAGCAAAAATATAAGTATAGTAAAAACAAAATTTAGCATGCACTGGAAAGAAAATGTGAACATAACAAAATTTCTTTTCTTTTCTTTCTTTCTTTCTTTCTTTCTTTCTTTCTTTCTTTCTTTCTTTTTTTTTTATTTTAAATCTCAATCTACTAAGTTTTCCAGCCACCACCCAATTTCTAGGATTCAAAGTATGTATGAGTTTGGGTGTATTGCTTTATCTTAATAATTATTTATTATCACAAAACATTTTTTTACATTGTGTTTATTAGATATCATCCTGTGCTCTGTGTGTTCTGTGGTAATTTTGTAAAATTTAAGTTTCTGTTTCTGGGCATAATTTAGTAGTCTCAGTTGCACTTAATTTTATCTAAATATTGATATGTGCAAGAATCTATTGATGTTAATACATTTAATCTATCATGCTCTATCATATTTGGACTACATTTAATGTTGGCATCTCATTAGTTTTTAACTTATTAACATTTGTTTAGAACAGAAAATGTTCTTATCAAAGTCTTTACCAAGTTTATTATCTCTATTGCCCTGGAAATTCTCTACTTAATTATAAGGTTGTGGCTCATTAATTTGTTTTATTTTTATTTCCCACATCTGTATTCTTTTGCTTGTATGTATCTAACATAATGCTAAACTTTGAGGATTTATCAGATTTTGGGGCTCATTCAAGAAAAATGAATGTGCATCAGAATAACCAAGCAGAGATTGTCAGTTGAAAAAGGTTAAAAACAGATGTTGTAGTAGAATTTTTGGGAGGTCTATTGTGTATTTCACAAGTGAAACCTAACAAGTTGACTGGGGAAGATTATAATAGCCTTTGCCTGTTATTATAGGAAGTGGCCACCTATAAAAGCAAATAATTGCTTAGAACCTCATGTTTTAAACTGTGAATGGTCGTGATAGTAATGAACACATTACTTCATAATAATTTCCTTCTCAGATTCTTTGAAGGAAGGATTCCAAATGAGCAAAATCTATTTTCAAGTTTATTGGTATTCTTTGTGGACTGAATAAAAAGGAAGGTTCTGTTTCTCAGGATTCTGATAGTTGTGGATGAGGAGTTTGGAGTATGAGTCAAAAATATACATTGGGAGATAGTTTATCTTCTATAGGTATCACTTAAGATACCATTATGCTCATATCCTAGTTACTTTGGACTCTTGCATGTTTCATAGATCAGATGTGTCTGCCAATGTGCATCTACTATCAAGATCATTCAAGGTATGCATGTTTTACATAGAAATAAAGTCCTTATTGATTGATTTAAATGTCCATTCTGTTAGGTGAAAGAAGATATTTATTTTAATGGGTCACATACAAATACTTGTGAAAAAATCAAGTCATAATCTCCAGTGACGAATCACCTGGTATTCATTGGTCAAATGTAATGCCTGGTAAAATCCTCTATATTTATGCTATTTCTCACAAAGTATTACTATATTCCACATCTATTAGTTCAGGTGTCTTTTACTTAATTTTCATAATTTGCTTCACCATTCATTTTTTTTAATTTAATTTATTTAAATATTTATTTGTACACTCCAGATTTTATCCCCTTCCATTTTCTCCCTCTACATTCAGTATCTCCTTCCCACCCACCATCTACATGAGGATGTTCCAACCCCTAACTCCCATCCCACCAGACCTCTCCATTCCTTGGGGCCCCCAGTCTGTTGAGGGTTAGGTTCATCTTCTCTGATTGAACCCAGACTCAACAGTGCTCTGATCTATACTTGTTGGAGGCTTCATGTCAGCTGATGTATGCTGCCTGGATGGTGGTCCAGTGTCTGAGTGTCTCGGGGTCCAGGTTAATTGAGACTGCTGGTCTTCCTACAGGGTCACCTTCCTCATCAGCTTCTTCTAGATTTTCCCTAATTCAACTACAGGGGCCAGCAGCAGGTTCTGTCCTTTGGTTGGGTGTAAATATCTGCAACTGAATCTTTCAGCTGCCTGTTGGATGTTTAGGAGGGCAGTCATAATAGCGTTAGGACCTCCCCTTGAGCTGGATCCTTCTTTGTGCCTTTCACTGTACCTCCTTTTCCTCAGTCTCCTCTTCATTTTTGTTCCTGCAGTTCTTTCTGAGAGGTAGAACTATAGGTCAGCGTTTTTGACTGTGGGGTGGCAACCCTATCCCTCACTTGATGCCCTGTCTTTCTGCTGGAGATGGATTCTATAAGTTCCCTCTCCCAACTGTAGGGCATTTCATGTAAGGTCCCTCCCTTTGAGTCCTGAGATTCTGTCACTTCTTCTGTCATTCGAACATTCTGCAGGGTTCCCCATCTCTTACCTCCTGAGAATGACTTTTTCCATACTTTCTGTTGGCCTTCAGGACTTCAGTCCTTTCCCCTGACCCAATAACTGATCATGTTCCCCTCTTCCCACCCAACCCTGTCCCCTTTCCCACCAAGGACTCTTCCTCTGTTCCCCATTCTATGATTTCTTTCTTCATACTCCCAAGTAGGATTGATGGATCCTCACTTGTTCCCTCGGACTGTTAAACTTTTGGACTGTATCCTGGGTATTCTTTGCATTCTTTTTTTGTGCTAATATCACCTTTCATTTCACAAAAAAAGAAAAATACAAGAGATTTTCAATAAGAATTTTCTAGAGACAATGCTATCAAAGAATGTGCTTCAGCATTCATTAAACCTACGTAGTATTAAAATCATATGGCATTTATTTAACACTATCTAAAGTTCAGAGAATCTTGAGTAAAGAGGGAGCTGAAAAGTAAGGAAGAGATATAGAAATAGACCAAGTTACTGTCTATTTTTCTATTCCAATTCAAGCAGCAGCCATCTAACTCAATCATCTGTGCCATCTGGTAAATAGAAACCCTAGCTGGGCTTGAAGTTTGTTTAATCCCCTCATTAAATGACAAGAAAAGACAGGCAATCCTCACTCTAGTATCCACATGTTCAGGTAATGTATTGTAGAGTAATCTATACTTAGGGAGAGTAGACTTTTTTGATGGGAGGAGAGGACCTTGGCTCAGTGAAGGTTCTATGCCCTAATGTAGGGGAATCCCAGGGCCAGTTAGCAGAAGGGGGTGGGATGGTGAGCAGGGGGAGGGGGGAAGGAACAGGGAATTGTTTTAGTTTTTTTATTTTATTTTATTTTTCTTATTTTATTTTCTTTTTCTCTTTTTTTTTGGGGGGGTGGAACCTGCGAAAGGAGATATTGTAAATAAGAAAACACCTAATTTTTAAAAAAGCTAGAAAATACAGGCCATGAACAAATATTGGAGCTTTATTCTGTCATTTAATCTACAAGAATGTCATCATCCTTGCTGGGTAATGGTTTCCTGGGCAGCCTTTCTCAAGGCACACACAGCCTTGAAAATATTACATTAAAAACACTCTGTAAGTCTTCCCAATAAACTTGTCAGTTACATAGTGTGAACCTTGAAAGATTTCACTTATTTTTGCATTTTATGTGTTCTTTTATTTATTTACATTTCAATTATTAATGCCTTCTCAGTTTCCCTTCCACCTTATCCCCTTCCTCTCTCCCTGCCTCTATGAGGCTGCTTCCCCATCCAACACTTATTCTTTCTCAGTGCCCTAGCAATCCCCTACCCTGTGTCATTGAGCCTCAACAGGCCTGAGACACTCCCCTGCAGGTGATGCCTGATAAAGCAATATACTCTTGTACATATCCAACTTTAGCCATGGGTCCCCCAATGTGTACACCGACTGGTGGCTTAGACTCTGGGAGCTTTGGGGAGTATTTTTTTTATTCTGTTGTTCCTCCTATGGTATTTAAAACCACTTAATTCCCTTCAATCCTTGCCCTAACTTCTCTACTGGGGTCCATGTGCTCAGTCCAATATCTGGCTGTATGCATCTACACAGATGGGTAAGGAGCAGACACTGATTGTACCTCAGTTGGGTGGAAATAAGTTTTTAATTTTTTCTTTGCTTTTGAGATGCTAATAATCTTCCCCTTTCTCTCATTTATCTTACAATATACTCTTCTTTGTTCCTTTTAATATATACTGCTTGTTTTCATTTAGTTATCATTACATGAATTTATCTGAACATATGTACAAGTTTATTCTTAAAAAATATAAATATAGCCCTTTTAGTTTGTATGTTTTTAGGTCTGATCTTTTTTGTTGTTGTTGGATAACCAACAGGTTGTTTTTCTTTCCAGAAAACTGTATCTCTTGCTGTCAGCATTGATAAGTGCTTGAAATATTTTGACAATCAACTATTTTAGTGTATTCACTGGTATTTCTAGAAGACATAATCTTACAGAAAATGGCTTCATATCATTGATTTTATCATCTTTCTAGTACCTCTTCCGCAAGGACCCCTGAGATGTAGATAAAGGAAGATTTTTTTTTCTCAAAAGATTTGCTGACCGTGCTCCACACTGACTCTGTGTTTGGATTTGTTGTGGTTTTCTGCATTTATTTGTTAGATGATCTCTGGGCATTTTAAGAAAAAAATTGCATCCTAGCACTGGTGGCACATGCCTTTAATCCCAGCACTTGGGAGGCAGAGGCAAGCAGATTTCTGAGTTCCAGGCCAGCCTGGTCTACAGAATGAGTTCCAGGACAGCCAGCATTATACAGAGAAACCCTGTCTCAAACAAACAAACAAAAATTCAGATCACGTATGGAATTTTCATTTGAAGAGTATGTGGTTATCTAAACAATCATGTTTATTTTTATGAGAATTTTAGGTAGAGTAGAAAGGAGATCTTTTGCCTGTTTTGCTAATCTATATTTTCTACCTTTTACATTTCTAAATGAAGTTCCCTTTCCCTCCCCATTTACTTCATCAGATCATGTGAAAGCTAGTAGGCTCCACTCTATTACTCTTTCTATTCTTCACACAGGTAATTGTTAGTTTTAAATTTTATTGTTCTTGCAGTTACCCTTGTTTAGGTGTGCTCATACAAATGGTCAGATCTAGAAGACACCAATGAGACCAAACATTTGGTGTCTGTCATACTGATGGTTTGGATTACCATCATTACACTCACTATGAACTTTTCTAGTTCTCCCTATGTATTATAAAATATTACTTTCTATTACTGTTCACATTGTATACTTACTCAATTTTTATCATACTTTCTCCAACTAAAACACAGTTAGGTTGTTTCCATTTTAGGTCCATTGTGAATATGTAACTAGTAAACATACTCAAGGACGTAAGCGTGCAGAAGGCTGTTGAGTACCTTTGCACATATAACAAGGAGGGATATAACTGTAACAAATGATATTTATATTTAGCTGCTTGATATCTCTGGCTACTGATTTCTAACTAAATTGAACCATTTCCTATCACAACAACAGTCAGTGACTGTTTCCTTTCTCCACATATACCAAATCATTTCTTGTCAGTATTTTGTTCATATTTCTTAATTCATTCATGGATTTTGAAATTTCAAGCTTTTGTATATTTGAAACTCTAAGTGAAACTATTTTCACAAAAGAATAACACAGAGAAAAATTGACTGAATAGTTGTTTAGAGCCAGGAAGGAGACAGGACAAAAGTTGTGGCTTTCTTTCTTTTATTTTAATTGGTTATTTATTTACATTTCAAACTTTACCTACTTTCCTGGTTTCTCTCCCAGAAACACCCTATCACATCCTCCCTCTCCCTGTTTCTATGACATTGTTCCTCCACCCACTCACCCACTCCTACCTTCCCACCCTCGGTTACCCTACATTGAGTCATCTATTGAGCCTTCATAGGACCAAGATCCCCTCCTTCCATTGGTGCATGACAAGGCCATCCTCTGCTACATATGCAGCTGAAGCCATGTGTACTCCATTGTTGATGGCTTAGCCTTTGAGAGTACTAGGGGCACTGGTTGGTTGATATTGTTGTTCTTCCTATGGGGTTGCAAACCCCTTCAACTCTTTCAGTACCTTCTCTTAAGTCCTCTATTAGGGACCCCATGTTCTGTCTAATGGTTGACTACTAATATCCAACTCTATATGTATAAGGCTCTAGCAGGTCCTCTCAGGAGCCAGCAATATCAGGCTCCGTTCAGCATGTACTTCTTGGCATCCACAATAGTGTCTGGGTTTGGTAACTATATATAAGAAGAATCCCCAGGTGGACAGTCTCTGGGTGGCCTTTTCTTCAGTCTCTGCTCTCCATTTTATCTCCATATTTGCTCCTGTGAGTATTTTGTTCACCTTCTAAGATGGACCAAAGTACCCACACTTTGGTCTTTCTTCTTATTGAGCTTCATGTGGTCTGTGAATTGAATCCTGATTTTTTGGAGCTTTTGGGATACTATCCACTTATCAGTGAGTGCATACCATGTGTTTTCCTTTGTAATTGGGTTACCTCAGTCAGGATAATATTTTATAATTCTATCCAATTGCCTAAGAATTTCATGAATCATCATTTTTAATAGCTGAGTAGTGCTTCATTGTATAAATAGACCAAATTTTCTGTATATATTCCTCTGTTGAAGTACATCAGGGTTCTTTCCAGTTCTTGGTTATTATAAATAAGGCTGCTATGAACATAATGGAGCATGTGTCCTTATTACATGTTGGAGCATCTTCTGGGTATATCTCCAGGAGTATAGCTGGGTCCTCAGGTAGTACTATGTCCAATTTTTCTGAGGAATTGCTAAACTGATTTCCAAAGGGGTTGTACCATCTTGCATTCCCACCAGCAATGGAAGAGTTTTTCTCTTTCTCCACATCCTACACAGCATCTGCTGTCAACTAAGGTTTTGATTTTAGCCCTTCTGACTAGTGTGAGGTGGAGTCTCTGGGTTGTTTTGATTTGTATTTCCTTGATGACTAAGGATGTTGACCATTTCTTTAGGTGCTTCTCAACCACTCAATATTCCTCAGTTGAAAAATCTTCGTTTAGCTCTGTAACCCATTTTTTAGTAAGGTTATTTGATTCTCTGGAGTCTAACTTCTTGAATTTTTGTATATATTGGATATTAACCCTGTATTGGATGTAGGATTGGTATCTTTTACCAATATGTTGGTTGCCTTTTCATTTTATTGACAGTGTTTTTCTTACATTATAGAAGCTTTGCAATTTTATGACATATCATTTGTTGATACTTAATCTTAAAACATAAGCCATTGGTGTTCTCTTCACGAATTTTTCTTTTTGTTGTTGTTGTTATTGTTGTTTTCCTTTTCCCTGTGAATATATGTTCGAGGCTATTCCCCACTTTCTCCTCTATAAGTTTTAGGGTATATGGTTTTATGTGGAGGTCATTGATCCATTTGGACTTGAGTTTTGTACAAGGAGATAAAACAGGTCAAATTGTATTCTTTTCCATGTTGACCCCCAGTTTAAACAGCACCAATTGTTTAAAATGCTATCTTTTTCCACTGGATGGTTTTAACTCCTTTATCAAAGATCAAGTGACCATAGGTATGCAGGTTCATTTCTGGGTCTTCAATTCTATTCCATTGATCTCCCTGCCTGTCTCTGTACCAATAGCATGCAGTTTTTATCACTATTGTTCTATAATACAGCTTGAGGTTAGAGATGGTGATTCCTCCAGAAGTTCTTTTATTGTTGAGAATAGTTATTAGTTATTCCAAATGAAATTGCAAATTGCTCTAAGTCTATGAAAAATTGAGTTGAAATTTTGATGAGGATTGCATTGAATCTGTGAATTGCTTTCATCAAGATGGTCATTTTTGCTATTGTAATCCAGCCAATTCATAAACATAGAAGATCTTTCCATCTTTTGAGATCTTCTTCAATTTCTTTCTTCAGAAACTTGAAGTTCTTATCATATAGATCTTTCACTTGCTTGATTAGAGTCACACCAAAGTATGTAATATTATTTGTGGCTATTGTGAAGTGCTATTAGTCATTTTCGTAATTTCTTTCTTGGCCTGTTTATCCTTTGAGTAGAAGAAAGCCACTGATTTGTGTGAGTTAATGTTATACCCAGCCACTTATCTGAAGTTGCTTATCTGCTTTAGGACTTATCTGGTGGAATTTTTGGGGTCACTTAAGTATACAATCATATCATGTGCAAATAGTGATGTTTTTACTTCTTCTTTTCCAATTTGTATCCCTTCGACTTTCTTTTGTTATCTAATTGCACTAGCTAGAACTTCAAGTACTATGTTTAATAGATAAGGAGAGTGGGCAGCCTTGTCTAGTCCCTGATTTTAGTGGGATTGGTTCAAGTTTCTCTCCATTCAGTTTGATATTGGCTTCTGGTTTGTTGTATATTGCATTTATTATGTTTATGCATGTGACTTGAATTACTGATATTTCCAAGACTTTTAACATGAAGGGATGCTGAATTTTGTCAAATGCATTTCAGCATCTAATGAAATGATCATGTGATTTTTTTTTGAGTTCTTTTATGTAATGGATTAAGGTAATGTATTTCCATATATTGAACCACCCCTGCATCCCTGGGATGAAGTCTACTTGATTGTGGTGACTGATGGTTTTGATGTGTTCTTGGATTCAGTTGGCAAGAATTTTATTGAATATTTTGCATCAATATGCATAAGGAGATTGGTCAGAAGTTCTCTTTCCTTAGTCTTTGTGTGGCTTAGGTAAAAGCGTAAGTGTGGCTTCATAGAATGAACTGGGTAGTGCACCTTCTGTTTCTATTTCATGGAATAGTTTTAAGAGTATTAGTATTAGGTCTTCTTTAAAGGACTGATAAAATTCTACACTGAACACATCTGGTCCAATGCTTTCTTTGGTTGGGAGACTATTAATGACTGTTTCTATTTCTTTAGGGATTATGGGACTGCTTAGATGGCTTAACTTTGGCACCTTGTATGTGTCTAGAAAATTGTCCATTTCATCCATATTTTCCAATTTAGTTGAGTGTAAATTTTTGTAGTAGGATCTGATGATTTTTTGAATTTCTATGGTCTCAGTTTTTATGTCTCCATTTTCATTTCTGATTTTATTAATTTGGGTACCTTCTCTCTGCCCTCTGGTAAGTCTGGCTAAGGGTTTATCTATCTTGTTGATTTTCTCAAAGAACCAGAACTTTATTTTTTTTTATTCTCTATATACACCTTTTTGCTTCCATTTGGTTGATTTCAGCTCTGAGTTTGATTATTTCCTACCATCTACTCTTCTTGGGTGTATTTGCTTCTTATGTTCTAGAGTTTTCAGGTGTGCTGTCAAGCTGCTAGTGTAAGCTCTCTCCAGTTTCTTTCTGGAGGTACTTAGAGCTATGAGTTTTCCTCTTAGCACTGCTTTTCTTGTGTCCCATAAGTTTTGGTATGATATTTCTTCATTCTCATTAAATTCTGAAAAAGTCTTTAATATCTTTATCTCTTCCTTGACCAAGTTATTATAGAGTAGAGCCTTGTTCAGTTTCCACGTGTATGTGTGCTTTCCATTGTTTTTGTTGGAATTTAAGACCAGCCTTAGTCCATGGTGATCAGATAGGGTGCATGGGATTATTTCAATCTTCTTGTATCTGTTGAAGCTTGTTTTGTGGCCAATTATATGGTGAATTTTGGAGAAGGTACCAGGAGCTGCTGAGAAGAAAATATATTATTTTGCTTTAGAATGAAACTTTCTGTAAATATCTATTAGATCCATCTGGTTCATAACTTCTGTAAATTTCACTATGTCTCTGTTTAGTTTATGTTTCCATGATCTGTCCATTACTGAGAGTGTAGTGCTAAAGTTTCCCACTATTATTGTATGGTTTGTGATATGTGTTTTGAGCTTTAGTAAAGTTTCTTTTATGAAAGTGGCTGCCCTAGCTTTTGGGGCATAGATGTTCAGAATTGAGAGTTTATTTTGGTAGATTTTTCCTTTGACCAGTGTGAAGTGTCCTTCCTTATCCTTTATGATAATTATTGGTTGAAAGTCAATTTTATTTGACATTAGAATCCTACTCCAGGTTTTTTTCTTGGAACCATTTTCTTGGAAGATTGTATTCGAACGTTTTACCTTGAGATAGTGTCTGTCTTTGTCACTGAGGTGCATTTCCTGAATGCAGCAAAATGCTGATTTCTGTTTAGATATCCAATCTGTTAGTTTATGCCTTTTTATCAGGGAATTGAGTCCATTAACTTTGAGATATTATAGAAAAGTGATTGTTATTCCCTGTTATTTTTGTTTTTAGAGATGGCATTATGTTTGTATATCTATCTTCTTTTGGATTTGTTGAAAGATTACTTTCTTGCTTTTTCTAGAGTGTAGTTTACTTCATTGTGTTGGTGTTTTCTATCTATTATCCTTTGTAGAGCTGGATTTGTGGAAAGATATTGTATAAATTTGGTTTGGTTGAGGAATAGCTTGTTTTCTCTGTCTATGGTAATTGAGAGGTTTTCTAGGTATAGAAGACTGGCATTTGTGTTCTATTAGGATCTGTATGACATTTGCTCAGGATCTTCTGGCTTTCATAGTCTCTCGTGTAATTCTGATAGGTCTACCTTTATATTTTACTTGACCATTTTCCCTCACTGCTTTTAACATTCTTTCTTTAATGTATTTAGTGTTTTGATTATTATGTGATAGGAGGAATTTCTTTTCTGGTCCAAACTATTTGGAGTTCTGTAGGTTTCTTGTATGTTCATGGGCATCTCTTTTTTAGGTTAGGGAAGTTTTCTTCTATAATTTTCTTGAATATATTTACTGGCCCTTTAAGTTAGAGGTCTTCACTCTCTTCTATACCTATTATCCTTAGGTATGGTCTTCTCATTATGTCCTGGACTTCCTGGATGTTTTGGGTTAGGAGCTTTTTGCATTTTGCATTTTCTTTAACTGTTGTGTCAATGTTTTCTAAGGTATATTCTGCCCCTAAGATTCTATCTTCTATCTCTTGTATTCTGTTGGTGATGCTTGCATCTATGACTCCTGCTATCTTTCCTAGAATTTCTAACTCCAGGATTGTCTCCCTTTGTGATTTCTTTATTTTTTCTATTTCCAATTTTAGATCTTGCATGGTTTTAGTCATTTCCTTTACCTGTTTGATTGTGTTTTCCTGTAATTCTTGAAGGGATTTTTGTATTTCCTCTTTAAGGACTTCTGTTTACCTGTGTTCTCCTGAATTAATTTAAGGAAGTTATTTATGTCCTTTTTAAAGTCCTCCAACATTGTCATGAGAAATGACTTTAGACCTGAATCCTGTTTTTTCAGTGTGATGGTATGTCGAGGACTTGCTGTAGTGGAAGAATTGAGTTCTGGTGATGTCAAATAGCCTTGGTTTCTGTTGCTTCTGTTCTTATGCTTGCCTCCTGCCATCTGATTATCTGTAGTGCTCCCTGCCCTCCCTATATCTGACTGGAGCCTGTCCTCCCTGTAATCCTGGTTGAGTCAGAATTCCTCAGAGTCCAGCTCTCTCTGTGATCCTGTGATTCCAGGATCCTGTGATCCTGAGATTCTGAGTGTGTCAGAGTTCCTAGAAGTCAAGCTGCCTCTGAGCCACTGAGATTCTGGTGTGACCAAACTCCTGGGACCATGGGATCCTGGGATCCTAAGATCCTGGTCTAGTTAGAGCACCTGGGTGTGGAGCCTCCTTTGGGGGCTGTGGGACTGGCCACCAAGTTCGCACCCAAGGTAGACCAGAGCAGACTGGTAGGAACTTGAGCCACTTGTCTGGCAGGGTTCCTAAGCCCCTGTATCCTGCTGGTCCCAGTTACTCCTGATGGTACTGGAACAGATGCTGTGTTATACTCACTACTGATCCTTAAGATCCTGGGAATGCTAGAGGACCTGGTATTGGAGACTCCTCTGCAGGTTGTGAGGAGGTGTGATTTTCTTAAAAAGTAACACAAGATGAATCATTTTGCCAGATTACATCAAGTCATCCCATGGATATTTGAACATTTTACTAAAAATGTGAAGCCTAAGTGCCAAGTTTTTTTTTTTAATCTGAGCTTTGACTTTTTGAAGAGGAATGAGTTATTGATCACTGGAAATCTATTAGCCATGGAATTTAGATTTGGTGTGGTTAAAGTATAAGAGCATCTTAATTAGCATGAACTAAAAATGTATTGAATGGATTTTAGTTCTAAGTTTCTGTTGTTTAAATGAACCAACTAATGCTTCAAGGAAAGGTATTATAAAATAACCTACTTTAGTTTAAGCTACAGGAACTCAGTAACAAGGACTGCACATGAAAGTACAAACTGTTTAAATGGACAAAGAAAGATTACAGTAGTAAAAGTGAGTAAGGTAGTATAGTGTCAAGTATAAGTATAGAAATATCACTCTTTCTCTGACCACATCACAGGAAAAAGAAGATCACAATGGCTGTACCCTCTTGTCAGGATAGCTATCAGATTACATGATGACTAAGATAGAGGGTTAGAAAATGGGCAACCATAATCTGAATTGTTCCTCTTTCTTTCTCCGACTCTTTGTAGATAGGTTAAAATATTTACATGAATAATTATTATAGGAAGAATAAAAAAATTGAACCTCTGATACTTCTCTGAATTTTTTCTTTTATATAAGAACATGAGAAAATACAGGACTATTTGTAGGCAGACAGAATGTTTTCATAAAGAGAAAAATAAGGGGAGGGTATATGTCTACTTTCCTTTCTAGGCACTTATAATCTAATACTTTTTGCAGTTTTCCAAGCAATGGAAATCCCCCAAATATTTCTAGGAGGTTTTCATTTTATTTTTTGGTAAAGAGTGATACTTCTGTCATCATTATTTCTTTAAACATTTGTGTAAGTAATGTGCTTCTCACACAAATTGGAATACCGTGTAGAAGCATGAAAGACTCAGAAAGGAATGAAAAATGATATCTGTCTAATATTTATCAATGTTTCAAAGCATGGCCCAAAGGGGGAAAAACTTGGGAAATATTTATACTGAATATAAGTTGAGCAGATACTTATGATCCAGCAGTTGGCACTGAATAAAATGTCAATTTACTGTGCAGAGTAATCTACTGGGAATATTTTTATAGAGAAACCTGTGCGTTTTATGTATATATCACACTGTCTTATCCTGATTGAACTCAGAAGGAAGCTGTATATTGAAATAGGGATATTTCCTCCCACTCTAGTGTCACACACATTTTTCCAAATGTCTTCTGAAGCTGCTCCTTTTTTTCAGTCAGAATATCCTGCTTCTATAGGACAGGAAGAAACAAACAACACACCATTCAAAGATTAAAGGTCTTGTGACTCATATTCCATAATGTAAAGAAGTGCAAGCAAAGGATAACTTGCAACACTCATTTTTTCACCTGTGAGCTAATTCAATTCACTGAGATGTAAAAATCACATTTAGATAACTCTATGATTAACAGAAGAATTGCCTGTTTGTATGTATGTATGTATTACATTGGAGTTTAAAAACACACATAAATTAACACAACAGTTTTACTATGTATTTGCTTTATTTCAAAAATAAACACTTTTGTTTCTTTATATCAATTCTAGTATACCATTTTATTTCATCACATGCCCATTACACACATTGTCAAACTCATCACCTCTACCATGAAGAGGGTTGTGTTGGAAAGGACCTGAACCATCAGAACCACAGTAGGATGAGAGATATTGTACAAGAGAGTAAAATAATCCTTACTATTATCATGTGTGATTACCTTCATAATAATTGAATAGCTGTATTCTATAATTATTATTAGGGAGCATATGTTACTTCAAAGTAAAATAAATTTTCAACCATTAACATTAACAAACTACATGCAATGAAAAATGAAAACCATGGTATACATTTGAAACTGTTAATACAAATTAATGCTTCTCAAAGGATAGGAAGTTAGGGATAACTGGAAAGTGTATTCAGTATAGAAGTGTACTTTGTTAGAGGTTGGTGCTCTTCTGACATCAAAGGTATAAGAGAGTCTTTGGCGATTCTTGTCTTCAGCCACACATATGCTGCTCACAAGGGAACAGCATCAACCTAGTCATGACTCTTAAAAGTTTCAATCAAGTGTGCAAAATATAAAGTAAAAAAAGAGGATAACTTTACAGGAAGGCATCAGTTTTGTGATAGAAGTAATTTTCAGTAGTTATTGGCAATTGATGAACTGATTGCAGAGGGAAAGTAATATTTTTCAGGGAAGATTAGCACAAGTGTGTACTGATGCTCCTGTACATCTCTCTGGATATGAGCACGTATCAGCAGTGCTAGCTCAATTTAGTGTGTATTAAAAGGAGTTCACATTAAGTAGCAATGTATTATTAGTAGCAATGTATTATCTATAGACACTATGGATAGCCTTAATGTATTGTATGTAATGATTATATTTTAAAGACATTATATGAAATTCGAATACTAAGTTAAATATTTAGAAAATAACATCTTAATTACAATTCTTTAATTGTTAAAAAGACACCATAGCAATATACACAATCTGCATTTCTGCATAAAAAACACACATCCATGGACACAGAAACAAATAATTATTGAATGTCTATATTTTATATATTGCTTTTCTAAAATAAACTCCTCTTCGTATTTCTTTACCATCATTATACTATAACACCCAATGTATTATGTGGTAAATAGCTTGATGAAACTGGACACAAGTATGCATTTAGATAATTCAAGTACATTGCTTTTAAGTTGTAATGTGAATAAATATATCAATTATACATTTCCAAATTATCATTGCTTCTCATGAAATTAGCACAGGAACATTACAGAAGTTCAGCACTGGAGTGCACTTGACAGACCTTGATTACAAGCAGCATTCTCTAGACACAAATGGATGCTTTTTTATAGGTAACATTAGCTAGATCCGGGCTCAAAGGCACAGGTATTACTGAACCGCTGATTAGAGCCAGAAACCAAAGAATAACTGCATAATATTTTGATCTTTCTCCTTATATTTCACTGTCATTTTTATTCCTGAAGCAACATGCAGGGAGGAGGGGGAGAAAACAGTGAGGAGCTTTGGTGAAAAAATCTCCATGGCAACAGCAGGCTTTTGCCTTCTTTATCATTTTTGAGATCTCTCTCCTGATTGGTCCCAAACCTATTCTCTATTTCTCTACGTATACTCAGCCATTCAGAGCCAACGACAGCTAAAGAAATCTATTCACATAAACATTTTTCTAGTAAAGCTCCTGCTTGATGTCTATCTCTCAGTAAGTATCAAGCAGGTGCTTGCTGGAGATTGAAAACAAGGTGCTTCTTGGAGAAGGAGCAGTGCTCTGGAAATCTGCAGATGAAAGGAAAAAGAAAACGTCAGCATGGTCAGGTAACTTGCTATGATTCTTCATGTTTTGAATGAAACTGCTTCTCTTTTCTATGCAAGGTATTTGTTACTGCTTCTTGTCATTGCTTCAGTTTTATGGTCTATCATTCAGGACTAAGCCTTGGAGTTCTGCTTCATCAGCAAGGATGTTGTATTAGGTCAGCCTTCAGTATTTGACAGAGACAGGAGACCTGTTGCTTTTTAATTTGCTTGGGAGATTAGATCTGAAAAGGATTTTTTTGTATCATGACAGCAGTTCTCATGTGACACCATGAGACATTCTGGAAAATTCTAAGACATCATGTTACCTACTTTGCCAATGCCCTCTGAGAGATCTATAACCCTGCAATTCTCCTTTGTGATAGTCTTGCTAATATAAAAGCTCTCAGATTTTTTACATAATATTTCAATCCAAATTCTAACATCAGGTTTGTGTTGTTATTGTTTGGAATAACAGTTTTATGTATGTACTTACACATCTGCACACATCATTCTGTGAGTACATGAAATCCACTGATTTTGCATATACTCCAATGAATAAGCATAACATAACAAAATTCCTTTTCTTTTTACTTTTTTTTTTACTTTGAATCTCAGTGTACTAAGGTTTCCAGCCACCACTCACTTTCCATTAGTCATAGTATGTACATTACTTTAGGTGTATTGCTTTGCTTGATCACTATTTAGTATCACTGAATAATTTATTCATTTGTGTTTATTAGATATCATTCTGTGGCTGTTGTGTGTTCTGTGATAACTTTATAAAATTCAAGTTTCTGTTTTGGGAATAATCTAGGAGCCTCAGTTGAATTTAATTTTATCTAAATTTTTCATATGTGGAAGAATCAATTGATACTAAAAGGTTGAATCTATCATGTTCTATCATAGTTGGACTACATTTATTGTTGGCTAATCATAAGTTTTTAACTTATTAACATTTGTTTAGAACAGAAAATGTTCTTATCAAAGTCTTTACCAAGTTTATCATTTCCATTGTCCTGGTAATCTGGTCATTCTGTAGTTAATTATAGGGTTGTGGTTCAGTAATTAGTCTTATTGTTCTGTCTAACTTCAGTATCTTTTAGCTTCTCTGTAGGTAACATCATGCTACACTTTGAGGATTTATCATATTTTGGGGCACATTCAAGAGAAAAGAATGTGAATCAGAATAACAAAGTAGGGAATATTAGCTGAAAATGGTTGAAGACAAAGTTTGTAGTAGAATTCTTGGAAGGTCTATTGTGTATTGTGGAAGTGATGCCTGACAAATTGACTGGGGAAGATTACAATAGCCTTTGCCTGTTATTGTAGAAAGGGCCAACCTATAAAAGCAGATAATTGCTTAGGCTCTAGTGTTTTAAATTTGAATGGCCATGATAGAAATGTGTTGCCTTCATAGTAGTTTTGTTCTTAGATTCTTTAGAGCAAGGATTCTAAATGAACAAAATCTATTATCAAATTGATTGGTTATATTCCTGGAATGAATAAAAAGAAAAGTTCTGTTTCTCAGGATTTTGATAGTTGTGGATGAAGGGCTTGGATATATAATTATAGAATTAGTCTGAAATATACATCAGGAGAAAGCTTGTATATCTTCTATAGGTACCACTATAAGACCACTAAGCTCAAATCCTAGGTACATTGGAATCTTGTTACTTTGTTTCACAGTTAGAAGTGCCAGTTGTGTAACTGACATCGAGTCCAATCAAAGTATGAGTGTTTTACGTAGAAATAAATTTCTTCCTGTATTAAATGTCCATTCTGGTGGATAAAAGTTTTGATGTTTACTTTTATGGGTCACTTATACAAATACTTGTGAAAAATTAAGTCTTAGTCTCCAGTAAAAAATCATCTGGTATTGATTTTTTAAGTGTAATACGAGATAAACTCCCCTACATTTGTGTTTATTCTCAATAAAATATTACTATATTCCACATCTATTATTTCAGGTTGCCTTTTCTTCATTTTCATTGTTTGCCTCACCATTGCTTTTTTTATTTTGTTATGCATTTTTTTACACTCCAGATCCTTCCTCTGACTGTACCAAATCCCATAACTCCTCCCCATCTGCTTCTAGATGAGAATGTCTCCACACTCCCCATCCCACCAGACCTTCCCATTCCCTGTGGCCTCCATTGTCATGAAGATTAGGTACATCTTCTGTGTCTAAATCCAGATCCAACAGTGCTCTGCTCTATATGTGTCAGGGACTCATATTAGCTGATGTATGCTACCTGGTTGGTGATCCAATATCTGAGAGATCTTGGGGTTCCAGGTTAATAGAAACTGCTGGTTCTCTTACAGGGTGCTCCCCTCCTCAGCTTCTTCCAGCTTTACCCTATTTAAACCACAGGGGCCAGCAGGTTCTTTCCATTGCTTGGATATAAATATCAGCATCTGACTCTTTCAGCTGCTGGTTGGGTGTTTAGGGGTCAGTCATGATAGGCCTCTTTTTGTGAACACTCCATAGCCTTAGGATCTCCCATTGA
Organism: Mastomys coucha; assembly: GCF_008632895.1. Taxonomy (NCBI): domain Eukaryota; kingdom Metazoa; phylum Chordata; class Mammalia; order Rodentia; family Muridae; genus Mastomys; species Mastomys coucha. The sequence continues at coordinate 51,103,416 of NW_022196904.1, read as the reverse complement.
GCTAGATCCCTCTTTGTGCCTGTTGCTTGACCTCCTTTTCTTCAGTCTCCTTTCCATTTTGTTCCTGCAGTTCTTTCAGAGAGAAAAAAAATTATGGATCAGAGTTATTGACTATGGGAGAGCAACCCTATCCCTCACATGATGCCCTCACTTTCTGCTGGAGGCGGGCTCTACAATTTCTCACTCTCTACTTTAGGGGATTTCATCTAAGTTACTTGCCTTTGAGTCCTGAGATTCTCTCACCTCCCAGGTCCCATCCCCTCCTACTTCATGAGGTTTACTGTTTCCATTCTTTCTGTTGGCCCTCAAGACTTCAATCGTTTTCCCATGACACAATAGCTAATCATGTTCCCCTGTTCCCTTCTCTGTCCCCTTTTGCACCAAGGACCCTCCCTCCTTCCCATCCTATGATGACTTTCTTCTCCCTCCCAAGTGGGATTGATGAATCCTCACTTGGCCCTTAGGCTTGTTAAACTTTTTGAGTTCTATGGAATGTATTCTGGGAATTTTTCATGTTTATGCTAATACGATCTTTATTTGTATTAAAATATAATCCAACAGATATTCAATAAGGATTTTCCAGAGACAATGATTTCAAAAATGAACTTCAGCAGTCAGTAAAACACTGTATTGTAAAAGTCATGTGTCATTTATTTAACACTATCTAATGCTCAGAGAAAAGGAAGCTGAAAAGGAAGGAAAAAGATATAGAAAATGGATCAAAGTTCTGTCTATTGTTCAAACAGCAATAAATCAAACAGCAGCCATCTATGTCAACTATCTGTGCCACCTGGTAAATTGAAACCCTAGCTAGGTTTGAAGTTTGTTTTGATGGCCTCATTAAATGACAAGAAAAGACAGGAAATCCTCACTCTAGTATCCACATGTTCAAATAATTTATTGTGGAGAAATCTACATTTAAAATATAGGGCAAGGATGATTATTGGAGCTTGGCTCTGACATTTAATCTATATGAAATTCATCATCCTTGCTCAGTAATGATTTCCTGAGCACACACAAGTCTGAAAAGAACAAATTATAAATTCTCTGTTAGCTTTCCCAATAAACTCACAAGTTACCTAGGGTGAACTTTGGAAGATTTCTCTCTTTTGCATTTTTTTATGTGTCATTTTATTTATTTACCTTTCAAATGTTATCCTGCTTCCCAGTTTCCCCTCCACAACCTCTCTATCCTCTCTCCTTCTTCCTGCCTCTGTAAGGCTTCTTCTCCATCCACTACCAACACTTGTGTCAGAACCCTAGCATCTCCCTAAACATCTGCTACATATCTGGCTGGAGCCATGGGCCAGAGTACACAATGTATACTCTTTGGTGATTTAGTCCCTAGGAGCTTTTTGAGTGGTCTGGTTGTTTGATGTTGTTCTTCTTATTCAATTTCAAATCCCTTCATCTCTGTCAGTCTTTTTCTGAACTTCTCCATTGGGGTCCATGTGCTCAATCCAATGTCTTTCAGCAAGCATCCATAGATGGGTGAGGGATAGACACTGATTTTACCATTTTGTGGAAATGCGTTTTTAAAATTTTTCTTTGCTTTTGAGATCAGAATACAGATTTATTTCCTCTTCTCTCTTCTACCCTCCAATATACTATTCCTAGCTCATTTTCATATGCATTGCTTATCATTTAATTATGATTATATGTATATATCTGAACACATGTACAAGTTTATTCTTAAAGAAAAAAAAAACATAAGTACAGTCCTTTTGGTTTGTATGTTTGGGGGCTGATCTTTTTATGTTTGATAACAAATTGGTTGTTTTTCTTTCCAGAAAACTGTATCTCTTGCTGTCATCATTACTTAAGTACTTGAAATATTTTGAAGATAAACTTTCTTCATGTATTTATAAGTATTTCTAGAAGACATAATCTTATAGAAAAGGGCCTTATATCATAGATTTTATCACCTTTCTTGTCCCTCTTCCACATTGACCCCGGAGAGTCACATAAGGAGGTGTTTTATCAAATGATTTGCTGACTGTGTTCCACTCTGACTCTCTGTTTTGATTTGTTGTGCTTTTCCACATTTTTTTGTTAGTTGATCAATGAGCCTTTTAAGAAGCATTTTTTTCCAGTCGGATATGGAATGTTTCATTTGAAAAGTATGTGATTATATAAAAGAAATGTTTATTTATTATAGGAATTTTTAGGTAGAATTTTGATATTCTGATGATATTTTGCCTGTTTTGTTAATCTATATTTTCTACCTTTTACATTTCTAAATAAAGTTACCTTTCCCTCCCCATTTACTTAATCATATCATGTGAAAACTAGTAGACTCCACCCTATTAGTCTTTCTATTCTTCACCGAGTAATTGTCCCTTTTAAATTATATTGTTCTTGCAGTTACCCTTGTTTAGACGTGTTCATACAAAGAGTCAGACCTAGAAGCCTCCAATGGCACCAAACATTTGATTTCTGTCACTGATGGTTTGGATTATCATCCTTACACTCACTATGAACTTTTCTAGTTCTCTCTATACAGTATAAAATATTACTTTCTATTATTGTTCACATTGTATACTTACTCTATTTTCATCATACTTTCTCCAACTGAAACACATTAGGTTGTTTCCATTTTATGTCTATTGAGAATATATAACTAATAAATATACTCAAGGAAGAAACCATGCAGAAGTCTATTGAGTACCTTTGGACTTATAACAAAAAGTGATGTAACTATAACATACGATAATTATACATAGCTTTTCATATCTCTGGACACAAATTTCTAACTAAATTGAATCATTTCCTATCACAACAACAGTGAGTATCTATTGCCTTTTCCCACATATACCAAAGCATTTGTTTTCAGTTTTTTTTGTTCATATTTTTAATTCTTACTTGGGTAATATGAAATTTCAAACTTCTGTAGATGTGTAGCTCTAAGTGAAACTATTTTCACAGCAGACTAATATGGGGAAATTTGAATAAGTAGTTGTTTAGAAGAAAGACCCAGGCAAAATAAAAGGTCTGGACTCTTAAAAGGAACACAAAATGAATCTTTTCGTCAGATTATACAAGGTCATACCATGGATTTTTTTTCTAATCTGAGGTTTGTCTCTGTGAGGTGGAATGAGTTATTGACCACTGGGAATCTGTTAGCCATGGAATTTGAAATTTGTATGGTTAAAGTGTAACTGCATCTTAATTAGCGTGCACTAAAATATATTGAATAGATTTTAGTTCTGAGTTCTTATGGCTCAAATGGACCAGATAATGTTTCAAGGAAAACAATTTTAAAATAACCTTGTTTAGTTTCAGCTAAAGGTGCCCAGATACAAGGACCACACATGAAAGTACAAACTGTTTAAATGAACAAAGAAAGAGTACAGCAGTGAAGTGAGTGAGGTAGTATTTTTTTTTTGTCATGTGTGAGCATAGTAAATACACACTTCTGATCACATCACAGGAAAAATAAGATCACAATGGCTATACACACTTGTCAGGATAGCTATCAGATTGCATGTAGACTAAGATAGAGTAGAAGCAGTGGGCCACCATAACCTGAATTTTTCCTCTTTCTTTCTCCAGATTGTTGTAGATAGGTTAAAGTATTTACATGAACAATTTTTGTAGGAAGAAGAAAAATTTGAACCTCTGATACACAAGATCTATATGTAGTTATGTTATAATATTCTCTGAGTTGTTTCTCTTGTGTAAGATCATGAGAAAATATAGGACCACATGTAGGCAGACAGAACATTCTTATAAAGAGAGAATAAAGGGAATGGTGTATGTCTGCTTTTATTTCCAGGCACAAAGAATCTATTTTTTTTTCAGTTTTACAAGCTATAGAAACCACCCAAATATTTCCAGGAGGGTTTCATTTTACTTCATGGTAAGGATTGCTACTTCTGTCATCATTATTTTTTTGTACATATGTGCAACTCATTTCTTTCTCACATGACTTGTAAACATGTATATTGTCAGGTGTTGTACCAGACAGTTGGGAAATAAAGGTGTGAGAGGGAGACCTGTGTCCCAACAATGTTCAGAAGACTGGCATAGGACCATATTGGACTGCAGAGGAAAGGGTGTCTGGTCATGTTAGGCCACAGAGACCCACTCTGGGGGTTAGGGGAGGCATAGTCTTTGCTCAGGCTCTAAAGCACCACAGAGCAATGGGTACCTCAGGAGAGCTGGAGCTTGGGAGACACTGGCCTTGCAGACTCAGGAGACTGCCCGTGCTCTCCAAACCAACATGTCAGTGTCTATCTGTAGAAAGCCACAGGATCCCAGTCCACAGGGGTGGGGGTGGGCGTAGTCCCATGGGTTCTTAGTCTTGGACATCCCAGATGCTGCTGGATATCACATAAAAGCTGAGAATGAAGTGGGGGCCCGAGGGACAGCTCAGTCAGCCCCGGGGTCAAAGGGAGAAAGGGGGGAGATTAGGGGGAGCTTGGTGCTTCCTGCACTGGCAAGATTCCCTGGTCCAGTCTAGCAAATGGCAATGCTGGATGGCCTTCCTGGGGGAGATTAGATGCAGCTCTTTATGGGAAGGCCTAATCCATTGTACTAGCACAGTGAGTCTAGATGAAAGGAGGTAGTTCATAGTTCTTGGCTTTATTTGTAGGAGAGAGAGACAGAGACAGAGAGAAAGTAGAAAAGTAGAGGCTGGCCATGCCACATGAAGGGAGGAGAAAGGGAAGGAGAGATGGAGTAAGAGGTGAGAGTAAGAACAAGAGCTTAAGAGTAAGAGAGAGAGGAGGGGTCAAACAGTCCCTTTTATGGTGGGCTGGGCTACTTTTCTGTTCCCAGGTAACTGTGGGACAGGGCATACCTGGCTGTGGTCAGGTGACTGTGAGGGGGGTGGAGCACAGCCAGAATACTGGAAGCTTGGGTCATTGTCTAACCAGAGGATAATGCAGTGACGGCTCATGGTGTCAGCAGCCTAATGTCTGAGGGTGTAGCTTACTATTCTGCCCTTTGTAGAATTTTCTACTGGGTCTCTGGAATAAACTTTGCTTAACCAGAATACAGACTGCTTTTCATAGTCCAACAGTATATGGCCAGGAAGCACCTAAGGAACTGTTCAATATGCTTAGCCATCAGGGAAATGCAATTCGAAACAACCCTGAGATTCCACCTCAAAACAGTCAGAGTGGCTAAGAGCAAAAACTCACATGATGGTAGATGCTAGAGAAAGAGGAACAGTCTTCCCCTCCTGGTGGGATTGCAGTCTGGTTCAATCACTCTGGAAATCAGTCTGGTGGTTCCTGAGAAAATTGGACATAGTACTATCTGAGGACCCAGCTATACCACTCCTGTGTATATACCCAGAATATGTTCCACCATGTTATTGGGACACATGCTCCACTCTGTTCATAGCAGCCATATTTATAGTACCCAGAAGCTGGAAACAGTACAGATGTCCCTCAACAGAGGAACAGATAGAAAAAATCTGGTACATTTATACAAAGGAACACTACTCAGCTGTTAAAAACAATGACTTCATGATAATCACAGGCTAATGGATGGATCTAGAAAATAATAGTGTCTGAGTTAAGAATATAGTCACAAAAGACCACACATGGTATGTGTTCAATGATAAGTTGATATCAGGCAAAGAGCATGAGATACCCATGATATAACTCATGGACCACGTGAAGCTCGAGAGGGAGGAAGACCAAAGAATAGATGGATTCTTCAGCCCTACTTAGAAGAAAAATTAAAATTATCAAGGGAAATAGAGGGTAGGAGGGAACTGGGAGGAAGAGAATAGAAAGAGGGGAAAATAAGGGAATGATCAGTTATGGGAGGAAAATGAGTAGATGTTAAAAATGTCAGGAAATTGAATAGATATGTGTAGGAATGGGGCATGGGGAACTGAGTGTAGTAACCAGAAAGTCCCAGATACCAACAAGGCAAAAGCCTGTCAGGTCACCACGGGGATGATATTAGTTGAAATACCCAAGAAAGGGGAAGGAAAACCTGTCACGACCATATCCAGAGTTTATGCATGGGCCCCAGTATGAGGGATAGTGCCACATACAAATCTCCCAAAGTTTAACTCAGAATTTCTCCTGTCTAAAGGAAATCTAGGGACAAAGAGTAGAGCAGAGACTAAAGGAAAGGCCATCCAGAATCTGCCCTATATGGGGATCACTCACATATGCAGACAGCAAACCCAGACATAATTGTGGATGACAAGATGTGCTTGCTGATGAGAGCTGATACAGCTGTCTCCTGTAAGGCTCTGCCAAATCCTGAGCAATACAGATGTGGATGTTCACAGTCCACCATCAGACTGAGTGCAGGGACCCTAATGGAAGAGTTAGGGGAAGGACTGAAGGAGCTTATGGGGCCTTATCTGGCATCCATGGTAGGGGAGGCCCTTGGTTCTATTCAGGGTTGATGTTCCAGTGTAGAGGAATGCCAGGATGGTGGGGCAGAGTGGGTGGTTGCGTAGGGGAGCACCCTCATAGAAGCTGGGTAAGGGGGATGGGATAAGGAATTTGCAGATGAGAAACCAGGAAAGAGGATAGACTTTGAAACATAAATAAATAAAATTATATCCAATTAAAAAAAGAATCTTAAAGAAATCAGCAAGGAAGTACAAATGATTTGTGTCATATATATAACTTTTACAAGGCATGTTCCATAGGAGAGAAATTGTGTAATAATTATACTGAATATGACGTGGGCAGATACCTGTGATCCACTAGTTGCCACTGAATAAAATGGAAATTTATTTTGCAGATTAATCTACTGGGTTAAGCTTTATAGAGAAACTAGTGCCTTTTTTATGTATATATCACATTGTCTTATTCTGATTGATCTCAGAAGGAAGCTGTATCTAGAAATAGGAATCTTTCCACCCACTTTAGTGTCACACACATTTTTCCAAATGTCTTCTGAAGCTGCTCCTTTTTTTCAGTCAGAATATCCTACTTCTATATGACAGGAAGAAACAAACAACACACCATTCAAAGATTAAAGGTCTTGTGACTCATATTCCATAATGGAAAAAAGTGCAAGTAAAGGATAACTTACAACACTTATTTTTTCTGCTGTGTGCTGATTCAGTTCACTAAAATGTAAAATCACATTTATATAGCTCTATTTTTAATGTAAGGATTGCCTTTTTATGTCCATATATTTTATGCAGGAGTTTAAAAACATAGACTAACACAAGTAGTTTCAGTATGCATTTCCTTTATTTCAAAAATGAACACTCTACTTTGTTTATATTGATTCTAGTATGCGTTTTTAGTTCATAGCATGTCCATATACTGTCAAACTCATCACTTCTATAAATACAGTGGTTTGTGTATGGGTTTATGTGTGTGTGAGTGTGTGTGTGTGTTTGTGTGTGTCCATAGTAATATACTCTGCTAAGTAATCTTAGAGAATTTTTATCATATATATATATGTATATGTATATACGTATGCATATATGCATATGTATATATATATATATGATTACCTAAAAGGAGAGGATTGAATATTCTTTCTTGTGATGAATCCCTAAATAATATTTATTCCCCTTTCCTTAGTCAAAATTATTTGCCTGTATATTTTTATCTATGAGTGAGAACTTTTCAAATGGTGATGTTATATTGAGTTTTTGATTCTCAAAACCCCTCAATAAATGACAGAACTTGAACATCAATATGTCCCTACAATTTCTATGCAACTCAAATCTAGCTTTATGTCACTTTAGGAAAAGGCTTGAGTATGTTAGCCAAGGAACTCCCTAAATGTGAGTTCATCAGTCTACTTGTAGGAGTGCTTTAATTTGTGTTGTATAACGACTTTGTGGTTCAACCTTTGGGCCACAGTACAAGAAATAGCCCGTTGCCTGTGTTTTATAAGTTAGCCCAATAAACTAATTTTTGATTGGATATTTTCTTTATTTACATTTCAAATGTTATCCACTTTCCTGGTTTCCCTCCCTCCCAGAAAGATCCTATTACATCCTCCTTCCCCCTGCATCTATGAGGGTGTTCTTCCACCCACCCACACATTCCCACCTCCCCTCCCTCCATTCCCCTACACTGGGACATTTATTGAGTCTTAATAGGACCAAGGACCTCTCCATCCACTGATGCATGACAAGGCCATCCTCTGGTCCATATGCAGCTAGAGCCATGTGTACTTCTTTGTTGATGGCTTAGTCCTTGGGAGTTCTGGGAAGTCTGGTTGGTTGATATTGTTGGTCTTCCTATGGGGTTGCAAACTCCTTTGACTCCTTCAGTCCCTTCTCTAAGCACTTTATTAGGGACCCCATGCTCATTTTTTACCCAGAGAGAATATGGGTAAAAAAAAAATTCTACAGTTTTTTTTAAATGTTAAGTAGAGGATCATTTATTCTTTATATCTTGGTTACTGAGAAAATATTTTAAAAATATTTGAGTGTTTTGGGGGATTTTAATACAATTTTTTTTCTATCCCTCCCAAAGAGTTTATTAATCTATTTAAAGGTCATGCCACTTTCACTAACCATTGTTATATATAAATATACATATATATTTAATTCCATTTTCAGACATAAATTACATGTGATCAATATATATTGTTAGTTGTGTGAATGTGTGATTTGATTGATGACCATTTTGTGTTAGAAAACAAACTGCAATGCTCTTTCTTATAGGTTATCTCATTTCTTTAGGTTTCTGAAATACTATACTGAATTTTGAGGTTCCTGGGCTATCCAGATTCTCATTAATATATGTATTGTGCTAACCTTTTGTTAATCTTTCTAAGCACCTATGTTGAGATTTTATGTGTGCAGATCCTATATGTTACACAAAAGACAGTTTGAAAACAGCCATTATTCTATTCTGCTAGAGATTATATTCTGCCTGCTCATATTCTGCAATATTGTCTAAGTCTTTGAATAATGTTGTATTTCATGGAATTCATCAGTCAGGGTTAGATAGACCACTGTAAATTCTCTGCGGTTTAAACTTTGCAGTAATTTGTCTCTGTTATAAAATCAACAATTCTTCTGATGGTGACAGTTAAAATTTGTTTGTGGCTATGTTTTACCGCATTAGCAGGTAGATTTTTTCCTTAGCACTTCATAACATTACCTGACATGTGAAGTAATGTAGGTTTATTTTATTTGTCATAAATTCTCTCATATTCTGGCATATAGTCTACATTACACAGCAGACATGTATTGAAAAGATGTGAGTACCATGCCACTAATAAAAAAGACAGAACAAACAAACAAAATGATAAGCATGCAAAATAGAAGTTGAAGGAATGGAAGAAAATGAGGGACATACCACCAAGAGGGTTGTGTTGGAAAGGACCTCAACCATCAGAACCAAAACAGGATGAGGTACAATGAAGAAGAGAGTTAAATAATTCTTTTCTTAACACAAATAAAACTATATTTTTAATAATTTTAATATCTACATAAATTTCTACTTTTCTAAAGTATTAACATTATATAAAGGGATTAAATATTTTTCTTGGATATTTTCTTTATTTAAATTTCAAATGTTATACCCTTTTCTGGTTTACTCCCCCAAAACCCCTATCCCTTCCCTAATCCTCCTGCTTCTATGAGGGTGTTGTGCCACTCACTAACCCACTCCCACCTCCTGTCCTTCGAATTTCCCTACACTGGAACATCAACCCTTCACAGGACCAAGGGCCTCTTCCCCTATTGATTCCTGAAAAGGCCATCCTCTGTTAAATTTCAGCTGGAGCCGTGGATCCTTCCATGTGTACTCCTTGGTTGGCAGTTTAGTCCCTGGTAGATCTGTGGGGCCTGGTTGGTTGGTATTTTTTTTTCCTATGGCATTGCAAACTCCTTTATCTCCTTCAGTCCTTTCTCTAACTCATCCCTTCTTGGCCCTATTGGGGACTCCAAATAATTCTTACTAGTATCTTGTATTATTCTTGTAGTAATAATTGAATCATTGTATTCCATAATTATTATTTTGAAGCATATGTTACTTCAAACTGTAATGAATTTTCAGTCATTAACATTAACAAACCATGTGGAATGAAAAATGAAAACCATTGTATACACTTGAAACTGTTAATACAAATTACTGCTTCTCAAAGGAAAGAAAGTTAGGAATCATCGGAAAGTATATTTAGTGCAGGAGTGTACTTTGTCAGAAGGTTGGTTCACTTGTGATATCAAGGGCACAAGACTCTAATGTGATCTTTGTCTTCAGCCACATATGTGCTGTCCACAGTCGAACAGCTGAAATCCACTCATGACTCTTAATATTTCAGTGAAGGATGTAAAATATAAAGTTAAAAATGAGGATAACTTTACTGGAAGGCATCAGGTTTGGAATGGAAGAAACTTTCAGTAGTTGTTGGGAATTGATAAAATGGTTGCAAAGAGAAAGTAATATTTTTCAGGAAAGATTAGCATCAGAGGGTACTCATGCTCCTGTGGACTTCTCTGCATCTAAGCACATAGCAACAGTGCTAAATCAGCTGAGTGTGCATTAAAAAGATATCAAATTAAGTGGCAGTGGATTATTATCTAAAGACATTGTGGATAGTCTTAATGTATTTTATGTAATAGTTGTACTTTAAGATGTTATATGACATATGAATATAAGTTAAATGTTTAGGAAATAATGACATCTTAGTACCAGTTCTATAAATTCTCAAATGGACACCATACTCCTATATAAAATGTACATCTCTGCATAAAAAATCACACATGTATGGACACATAAAGAAATGATTGTATATGCCTAGATTTTGGATATTCCTTTTCTAAAATAAATTCCTATTCATATTTATTTACAATTATTATAATTCAACACACAGTGCATTAAGTGGCAAATAGCTTGATAAAACTGGACACAAGTATGCCTTTAGATAATTAAACTGCATTTTTGTAATTTGTAATGTGCATAAATATATCAAATAGTATGATAAATTTCCAAATAAGTATAGCTCCTCATGATATTGGCTCAGGAAGATTACAAAGGTTCAGCCCTTGACAGGCCTTGATTACGAGCAGCAGTCCCAAGAGAAAAATGGAGGCTTTATTATAGGTACCATTAGCTAGATCCAGGCTCAGAGGCACAGGCATTAATGGACAGTTTCTCTCTTTTAATTAGAGCCAGAAACCAAAGAATAACTGCATAATGTTTTTATCTTTCTCCTTATATTTCATTGTCCTTTTTATTCCTGATGCAACAGGCAGGGAGGGGAGAGAAAAGATGGAGGAGCTTTGGTGGAAAAATCTCCATGGTAACAGCAGGTTTTTCATTTTTAATCATTTTTTGAGATCTCTCTCCTGATTGGTCCAAACCCTTTTCTCTATCTCTCGACATGTACTCAGCCAGTCAGAGCCAACCACAGCTAAAGAAATCTATTCACATAAACAGTTTTCCAGTAATGCTCCTGGTTGCTGTCTAGCTCCCAGCAAGTACCAGGCAGGCGCTTGCTGGAAATTGAGGAACAGCTGCTTCTTAGAGAAGGAACAGTCTCGGGAAACCTGCAAATGAAAGGGAAAAGAAAACGTCAGCATGGTCAGGTAACTTGCTGTGATTCTTCACATGCTTTGAATGAAACTGCTCCTCTTTGTTATTCAAGGTATTGATTACTGCTCCTTATCATTGCTTCAGTTTTATGACCTATCATTCAGGACTCTGCCTTGGAGTTCTGCTTCATCTGCAAGGATGATGTATTAGGTCAGCATTCAGCATCTGAGAGAGACAGGAGACCTGTTGCTTCTTAATTTGCTTTGGGGGATCAGATCTGTAATGAATGTTTTTTATCAGGATAGCAGTTCTCATGTGGCACCATGAGACATTCTGGCATATTCTCTGACATCACCTCACCTGCTTTGCCAATGCCCTCTGAGAGTACTATAAACCAAACACTGCAATTTTCCTTTTTTATCATCTTGGCTAACATCAAAGGTCACAGATGTTTTATTTTACATTTCAATCAAAATTCTAACATGATGTTTATGTTGTTATTGTTTGGAACAAACATTGTTCTATGTTCACACTTACATATCTGGACACATCATTCATTAAGAACAGTAAAAGGGTTAGAGAAAGGACCAATGGAGCTGAGGGGTTTGAAGCCCCTTAGAACGAACAACAATATGAACTAACTAGTACCCTCAGAGCTCCCAGGGTCTCAACCACCAACCAAAGACTGCACATGGAGGGGTCTGATTGTTCAGGCAGCATGTGTATAGTAGAGGATTGCAAATTCGATCATCAATAGGAGGAGAGGACCTCGGCCCTGTGAAGGTTCTGTGCCCCAGTGTAGGGGAATGCCAGGGCCAGAAAGTGGTAGAGGGTGGGGTGGCAGGCATGGAGAAGGGGGAGACAACAGGGGTTTGTTTTTGTTGTTTTTGTTTGTTTCTTTGTTTTTTGGAGGGGAAACTGGGAATGGAGAAATTTACATGTAAATAAAGAAAACATCTAAAAAAAAGAACAGTAAAAACAAAGATTTTGTGTATATTCCAATGAAAAAGCGTAACACAACAAAATTTATTTTCTGTTTCATTTTTCGCTTTTGTCATTGAATCTCAGTGTACTAATGTTTCCAGCCACAACTCCGTTCCCTAGTTTCATAGTATGTATGTTAGTTTAGGTGTATTGCTTCAACTTTATTACATTTTGGTGTCACTGAACATTTTTCAATTACGTTTATTAGATACAATCTTGTAGCTTTTGTGTATTCTGTGGTAATTTTATAAAATTCAAGTTTCTGTTCTTGTGCATTACTTAAGAACCTCAGTTGCATTTAATTTGTCTAAATATTGATATGTGGAAGAATCAATTGATGCTAACAGATTGAATCTCTCATGTGCTATCATATTTGGACTACATTTAATGTTAGTTAATCATTAGTTTTTAACTTATTAACATTTGTTTTTTGTCCTGTTTTGTTTTGTTTGTTTTTTGGTTTGGTTTGGTTTGGTTTGGTTTTTTGAGACAGGGTTTCTCTGTGCATGCCTGGCTGTCCTGGAACTCACTCTGCAGACCAGACTGGCCTCTGTTTTAGTGTTCTGTCCATCATATGTGTTCTTTTTGCTTTTATGTATCTAACAAAGTGCTAAACTTTGAAGATTTATTAGATTATTTGGTTCATTCAAGAGAAACTGGAAAGAGCATACAGCAGCAATTTGACAGCACACCTTAAGGTGCTAGAACAAAATGAATGTGCATCTGAATAACCAAGCTGGTAATATCAGACAAAAATGGTTAAAGACAGAAGTTATAGTAGAATTTTTAGATTTATTATGCATTGAGTAAGTGATGCCTAACAAGTTTAGTAGGAAAGATTTCAATAGCCTTTTCCTGTTATTGTAGAAAATGCACACATATAAAAGAAGAAAATTGTTGGAATCTTAATGAATTGCAGTGATACAAGTGGTTTCCTTTCATAGTGGTTTTGTTATTAGATTCCTTGGAGGCAGAATTTTATAGAAATAAAATCTGTTATCAAATTTATTGGTTGCATATGGACTGAATGAAACGGAAAGTTCTGTTTCTCATGACGCCAAATGTTTTGAATGAGCAGTTTCGGTATATAAATAATAGGACTTCTCAAAAATATACCTTCCACCCTGCAGTGGTGTTCATGCCTTCCTTGTGAGATAGCTCACCTATCTTCTATAGGTACCACTAATGATGATAGGGACAAATAAATTGCATAACTAGTTAACTTGTGTATCTTGCATGTTTCATAGTAACAAGTGCCATTCAATGGCTTATTTGTCACTAAGTTCAATAAAGATATGCAGGTTTTACATAGAACCAAAGTTCTTCTTGCATTAACTGTTCATTCTCATGGAGGCAAGTATTGGTGTGATTTTTTTATGGGTCACTTACAATAATACTTGTGTGAAAAAAGAAGTCATCGTGTCCAGTATTGATTGGTTAAATGATTTACTAGGTTAAATAGTCCCCTACATTTGTTTCTATCCTCATAAATTATTACTATGTTTCATGCCTATTAATTTCAGATTTCTATTTCTTCATTTTCACCATTTGCCTCACCTTTGCCTTTTAGGTTTCTATAAACTACTTAAATGGTAAAATTGTGAGTCATTTATTTACCACTATTTAATGCTCAGAGAATATTGAGAAAAGAGAAAGCTGGAAAGAAAAGAAGAGATATAAGAATAGATCAATGTGCTGCCTAGTTCTATATTCCAAGCCAAACAGCAGCCATTTTGGGCAATCATCTTTGCGACCTAGTAAAAAGATATCTAATCTTTTATCTTATGTCTTTTTTATTGGGGAATTGATTATATTGATTTTGAGAAATATTAAAGATCGATGATTGTTTGTTTCTGGAATGATTGTTGTTATGCACATGTGAATCTCTCCTTTTGGCTTTGTTCTGAGATGACCAATATCTTATTTTTTATTGCTGTAGGTACCTTCCTTGTGTTGGAATTTTCCTTCTAGAGTCCTCTGTAGAGCTGGATTGGTAGATAGATATTGCTTGAATTTTTTTCTGCTGGACTATTTTGGTTTCTCCATCTATGTTGAGAGTTTTGCAGAGTATAGTGCCTGGGCTGGCACTGTGTTCTATTAAGGTCTGAATGATCTTTCTCCAGGATCTCCTGGCTTTTATTTTCTCTGTTGAGAAGTTCGATATGATTCTTTTAGGTCTGACTTTATATGTTTCTTGGCCTTTTTCCCTTGCAGATTTTTAAAAATTGGATATTTTATTTATTTACATTTCAAATTTTTCAGATTCTCACCCAGAACCCCTCCATTCCATCTTCATCCTCTTTTCATGCCTCCATGAAGGAGGACCCCCACCTACCCACCCAATGCCACTTCCCTGCTCTCTCATTCCCCTACACTGGGGCATTGAGCCCTCATGGGGAATTATCTAACTCATCCCAAAGTACCCATTGGAGCAAATATGGAGACAAAGTGTGGAGCAGAGACTGAAGGAAAGGCTATCCAGGGACTGCCCCACCTGGAGATCTATTCCATGCAGCTTTTAATATTCTCTCTTTGTTTTGTAAATTTAGTGTTTTGATTATTATGTGAAAAGAGTATTTTCTTTTGTGATCCAAACAATTTGGTGTTCTATAGGCTTATTGTACATTTATGACCATTATTTTCTTTTGGTTGGGTAAGTTTTTTTCTATGATTTTGTTGAAGACATTTTTACCTCCTTTGAGCTGGGAATCTTAGCTCTTCTCTTCCTACTATTGTTAGATTTGGTCATTTTATCTTGTCCTGAATTTTCTGGAAGTTTGGGATAAGAGTGACTATGTTTTTAATTTTCTTTGACAGTTGTGGCAATATCTTCTAAGATATATTCTACATCTGAGATTCTTTCTTCTATCACTTGTATTCTGTTGATGATACCTACAACTATAATTCCTGACCTTTTTCCTAGGTTTTCTATTTTCAGGCTTGCCTGCCTTTGGGTTGTCTTTATTATGTCTACTTCTACAATTATATCTTGGACAGATATGTTCAGTTCCTTCACCTTTTTGATTGTGTTTTTCTTTCCTCTTTAATTGATATACTTGTGACCTCTTTAAAATCTTCTACCTGTTTACCTGTGTTTTTCTGTATTTCTTTCACAGAGTAATTTAAATTCTCCTAGAAGGACTCTTATATTTATGATATTGGATTTTTGGTGAGCTTCCTTATTTTCCGATGTGTTGGTGTAAGCAGGTCTTATTGTCGTGGCAGAACTTTGTTCTGATGATGCCAAAGTATTTTGGCTTTTGTGTCTTATGGTCTTGTGCTTGGCTCTCCCCATCTGGTTATCCCTGGTGTTAACTAGTCTGAGTGTCTCTGTCTGGAGCCAGCCTTCTGTGTCTCTAAGTTGCTGCAGGTTCCCTGGGAGGCTTGTGGCCCTGGTAGTAGGAAACCTGCTGTGAGGCCTTCAACATATTTGGTCTTTGGAAGGGCATGTACACCACTGACCATTTGCCTTCACTACTGTGGTTCTTCTTGAAAGATTCAGCCTGTGAGGTTTTTCAGGGAGCAGACAAGCTATTGATCTGTTGCCCTGGCTGCTGCATATCTCCTGTAAGACACTCAGACTGTTGGGATTTCAGAGGAGCATATCATCTGTTACCCTGTGCGTAGCTATTCTCTTTGGAGAACTTCAGGCTATAATGTCCGTTGCCCTGTGTGCATCCGAACACCAGTGAGTCTTTCAGCCTGTTTGTTGAGTTGCCCTGTATGCAGAGAAACTCCTTGGAGTCCATCAGACTGTGGTGTCATTGGTGGAGCAGACAAGCTGGTGGTTGTGCACAGGAGTGACTATGGGTCTGTAGGTTATAAGTCCATACCAGCTGTCTCAGAATACAGCTCTCCATATTAAAATGGTTTTGATTATACTAGCAATGCACTACTAATTCCCAAGGATACTATTATGTTCTTCCTAAAGCTAATGTGTAGTCTAGACATGCTCTAGACAGACAAATTTGAGTTCTCCCTGTAGCCATTTTATGTCTTTTTTACATTTTATGTATATAGCAATAGAGACATGATTTTCTGTCTTTGTTATCCATTTTATAAGATATATTATCAAATTATTTTATAGAATTATTCAAAAATATTATTTAATGATACAAGATGCCTGCATTTCCACGTGATGCATCATGGGCCAAGCAGAAAGCAAGCCAAGATGACCAATACTCTGGTGCCAAGCAGTTCAGACAAGAACCTAGCCTTAGATGATCACCAGTCAGGTTCCATAGAGACTAAAACTGAGATGACCCTTGCCCTATGTGATACTGCAGGCAGGGCATAGAACTACTGAGACTACTCCTTACATGACCCCAGACACATAAAGAATAGGTCCTGTAAATTACCTGGGCAGCATAATAGACCTATCATTGATGGTATGGATGTAAGTGAGCCAGACCTGAGAGCATGAAAACAGGAGAGTTGATTGCTCAGTGTGCTCGTCTCTGGAAGTAATATTGGATGAACTAGTTCAGAAGAGCTGACCAGCTGACCAACTCAGATACCTCCCAAGCCCAGATCCAGGGCTTTGACTTGCCTTATTCCATTAATGAACCCCTGGAACATGTGATTATGGTGAGCCTACAGAACCATAGTTGTAGGAATTCCATGACACTGGACAACAATTTCTGAGAAAACTCCTACTGAGGTTCCTGTATTGATAGTGTAGTATATTTAAGAGGCCTTGAACCAGATGTATGGCTCCTTGCAATAAACATTTGCAAACAAAAAGGAGTAGAAGAAACTGAGAGATATAATGGGACAAACTCCAGCTTCTAGGATGAGTGCATTTGATTATCTTTTAAGAGAAAGATTGCAAGGGCAGTGGATGGGAACAAGGGCAGAGGATGGTTTAAGGGGATAGGGTAATGAATGGGATTGGGTGTATACTATGGACTTAAAAAAAGAATAAAAAATATTTTAAACTTATTTTATATGTATTTTGCAATAAATTATTTATATTAATTCTCAAATGGTTTCCCTAGCTAACCAGTGCATTCCTCCTAAATGGACTTGATAGAAACTGAATAACAACCATATTGTCTGGAAGACAAACTTATTCTGCTAATGCTTACATTATCACAACATTATGTCCATGGCTGATATCTAAATTCCTTGACAGAAAGACTTTGAGTCATTGTCTTATGTATTTGAAAGCAAAGCAATATATATATATATAAATGGTCTCAGCTTCAGAACTGTCCTATAAAAATGATTATAGTTGTGGAATTTATTTAAATCTCAAATGCTTCACACCTCCAGGTACCCCTCATAATGTCCCTCCAATTCTCTCTGTTTCCCTTTGTCTCTGAGAGGGTGGTCTAAAGTAGTCCTCTACTGCATATGTACCAGGGGCCTCAGACCAGCCTGTGTATACTATTGTAAGTTACAAGTAGTCCAGGTTAGTTGACACTGTTGGTCTTTCTGTGGGGTTTCCATCCCTTACTTTGCCTTCAATACTTCCCTAACACTTTCACAGGGTTTATTTGTTATTGACCCCTTGGAGTTCCTGCATATCTGTCCAATGGGAATCCTTAGAGATTCCTCATTCCCTACCCTTGGCATCTTCATATTTCAATTCTCTTTCCTGCTCCTTTGGGGCTCTTTCCTGTCTTTCTCCTACCTGACTCTATCAACTCTATCCCTTCTATCTCCTCTTTCCCACAAACTTCCCTCACTCCCTCTGTCTTCCATGACAATTTAGTTCCTCCTTCTAAGAGGGATTCAAACATTCTCATTTAGGCATTTTTTTAAAATTTACTTCTTTTTAATTGTGATATATATCATGGTTATTCTTTACCTTGTGACTATTATCCACTAGTGAAAGATAAATACATTTAGCAAATATTGTGATTTTACATGTAGTTTTAAAAGACTGTCCAAAATTTTGCAAATATTCACTGTGTTTATTTGACATGGATATCCACAGGAAGAAAAATAATATAATTTGTATAAGATTCACTTCTATTGTCTACCTTAAATTATTTTATTTTCAATTTTATTGTATATTTTACCATATATACCAGCCTTCCATAAAAAATATATCGGATGTCTGATCCTAATAAAACATGCAGACACCATTAAAATTATTTCCTCAAATGTCAAATTTATATTTACTTATTAATTTTTGTTTTGTTTGTTTATTTTAAACCCAATTAATGGTCCTCACATGTGTACTCTTCTTCCTTTGAACATTGGCAATATACAGTGGACTGAAGGAATTTGACTCTTTCTGTCCTACTTGTAGACACTATAAATATTTCTAAGAATGTAAGAGGAACTCCACTCCCTTACTGAAATTCTTAACTTACTGAATTTTGTGAAGTTCTTAAACAGGGTGTTTTGAGTTCAAGATGCAATGTCAATGTCAAGAAATGCCTACCTCCCATCTACACTTTCCAGATCATATATTCTCCCTGTGTTCCTGTTCCTACTTTTATTATCACTATCCTGATGGTTGATTTAGACATTTCAGCAACTGCAGAATTAGGGAGACTTGCAAAGACATAGAAATAGAGTTGAGGTAGAAGAGAGCTCAATTGACTTAGGAGATTTTTATTCCTGGGTATTTCTAAAAGAAATAAAGAAAAGAACCTTGAACATATATCTTAACAGGAACAATGGAGAAATTAGATATCCTAGGAACTTTTTGTAATATCTAACCTAAATGTCTCCAAATCATAGTTTGCTGATGTTACATCTCAAACCAGTAATGGAAATCTTTTAAAATCAATTTTATTCAAGGCTTAGTTTTCTGTCCTTCCCAAGAAATTATTTCAGGTTTCATCCAGATGACTAAACTACCTAATTGAATTTCTTGGTTATTTCTTCCATTAATTTTTTAATGTTTTTATTGGTTATTTTATTTATTTACATTTTAAATGTTATCTCCCTCCTGTTTTCTGCCACACAAACTCCCTATCACCTCCACACCTCCTTTCATGTGATGACCCTCTACCAAAACACCAACTCGCACATCAGTGCCATAGCATTCCCCTACACTAAGGGCTTCCCTCCCATTGATGACAGATGACGCCATCCTCTGCTACATATGCAGCTGGAGCCATGTGTCATTCAATATGGATGCTTTGTTTGGTAGGTTAGTCCTTGTGACCTCTAGAGCTTCTGGTTTGTTGATATTATTGTTCTTCCTATGGGGTTGCTAACCCCTTCAGATCCTTTAGTCCCACCTATCACTCCTCTATTGGTGTCCTCATGCTCAGTCTGATGGTTGGCTGCAAGCTTCTGCATCTCTATTTGTCAGGCCCTGGAAGAGCCTCTCAGGAGACAGCTATATCAAGCACCTGTTGGCAAACATTTCTTGACTGCCCAACAGATGACAGCTATGCCCGTGTATATGTCCCAACAGTTAAGTTAACCCATTCTCTGTAGCTGCTTTTCTCCTCCTTTATTGTATGTAAAAAGAACTCAATTTGCCTTGCCAAAGAATTAGGTTTTAGAATTTCTCATGATAATATTGTAGAAGTGAAAAATAATGATAAAAAAAATAACTGTAGGGCTTATGGAGGTAGCTCAGTGGTAGAAAACTCTACTTAATAAACTAAGTTCTAGGATTTTTGGCAGCAAAAGAACAGTCAGTTCATGGGAATATAATCTTATGTAGACTAAAGTAGCTTTACCTGATTGACCAATATTTTTATGCAAACACTGTGATGATAGCTAAATCAGAGCTCATGTTGATTTGTATCAGCGCTCAGTTAAGTGTTAGACAATCTCCTTCCAGAAACATGAAGAATTAAAATAGTATGTAGCATGCTTCATTGGGAAATTTAATAAATAGGGACTCATGAGATCTTAATACATTTCTCTCTTTCTAATAATTTCAGGCAATCTACCATTTTAAATTTAAGTGAAATATTAATTTTTCTCTATGTTGTGCTTTGTTTTTGTCCCATAATGTTTTTGTTCTTCTTTACCACTTTGTTTTCAATTCAAGTTTCTTTGTCATAGACAAGTTGATTATTCCAATATTGATAAAATCTAGATAAATGAAGTATATTATGATGTTATTGCTTATTTGAGAATATTGGGTCAAGTGAACACATACTCCTCATTTTTGTTTGTTTGTTTGTTTATTTTCTTTCTTGTTGTTTAAATGATAGCTCTTATACAGACAGTGAAAGATAAGAAGTTATTTTAAAATTATGGGAATTCAATAAAGAAATATTTTTAGAACATTCCCTGAAGGCAAAAGGGGGAGGCATCAGGTTGTAGTTACAACTGTTTAGTTTGCAGTGTAATGATGCCCAGAGGAGATTAAGAAGTAGTTATGTAAAGTGAGACTTCAATATTCTGAGCACCTAGACAGATCATCTTCCTAATTTCTTGATTCCTTTGTTCAAGACTTATGTGGAGTATCTAGTTTCACTTTCCTCCTGATTTTCACATTGTTATTACTTAAATATCTATCCCAAATATTAACTCTATTCTGTCTGTAGGTCATGCCATAGATGAATCTTTCTATCTTTATGATCAAAACACCTGTCACCTTGCTCTGCAATTTAGATATACCCTCTCAATATATTGATAATTTTTTCCCTGTAGAAGTTCTATGTTAAAGTGACTGTCATCTGTACAGGTACAATTTGATATAATCATGTTTATTTAATAAAATGAAAAAAGAGATTTTGAAATTAACAGACAATTCATTTTGAAACCTGGAGAATTGTGAAAAAAACAGCAAAAGGTCTGAATGCAGGCATTCAATTTGTTAAAGATTGGTGGCCAAATCTGAAAGACCAGTGAGCTACATGTAGTCTGTATTATTTGTTTTATAGCATGTGCTAGGATATAATTTGTTGATGGAAAATGTATCTGTTTTCTCTCAGAAAGACCTTGAACCTGCACTTCTGGTGTCCATACAGGAATTTAATGAGCACCAAATAAAAACATGTGAGGAAGAAAAACCTTAACTTTCAACTGATATTTTTATAAGTTCCCAGAAATTTCTGCAAATGACTGTCTTTCACAGGCTTTTTGTCTAAGCCATAACATTAACCTCTTGGGGAGATTATCTGGGTCAGATTATGAAAGATGATCAAAGCTTGGATTCTTGACTAGTTTTATGCTCACGCAGAAGATCATTCAGTGTTAAGACTTGGTGATCTCAGAATCCAGCTTCATACTCCCACGTGTTATAGGTCTTCACTAATAACATCATTTTCTAGAGGTGCAGTATAAACTTATCACAAAATTATTGTGGGCATATTTTCCATAAATACAACTACTTGAAAGCTGTTATCTGTATTATGGAAATATGTTCTGGTGCATCTTTTGTTTTGGAGCTGTAATTATTCATTAAATAGCCCATTACCTTTGCTTTGTAAATTAGCCCAAGAACCTCACTCATTCCTCAGATCAAATTTTGGTGAAATTTTAAATTGGTTTGTCATTAAGTGCAGTATATATGATGTATGTCTTTTACCAGGAAAGATAATTTTATTTAGCAGTATGCAGGGTATTTTTGTGATAATTACAAAACCAAGGATGAGTTTTCAAAGAGAACTGATGTTATTCTTGAGATGGTGAATGAGACAGGCAACTAAAACAATGTTGAATGAGTGAATTTTATTTGATTGGGAAAAGATTACATGATTTCAACTCAAATTTTAGTTAAGATAAATAATGGTAGGAGCATTACTAGTATGTAGAATAAGATAAGCCACTAATATAAAGCCAACAGCGCAGAAGATATCTGTATATTAAATCAAAGTTAGTCAGTCTTTGTCCATCTTTGACACAGTTGCAGAATTCATTGATGCATGTCTACGATGATCCCTCAGAGCCCCACATCTGAGAAGAGACGTATCATTGGTAGCTACCTGAGACAACATAGCTCTTATAAAAAATTATTTGCCACTAGAAAAGATAAAAGGTGGGATATAAAAGTGTTTAATGTTTATTTTTACATCTAGGATAACAACTATAAAAGTGATCCAAAATTAGAAAAAAAATTTAAAAAAAAAAGGAAAGATGTAGTGGGTTGACAAAACGCTGCTTATATTCTAATGCTAATTTTGGTTCCCCAAGACAGATGGTTCCAGAGAGGAGATAGTAGACATGTAATGCTGAGTGACTCTGCTTCCAAGTTATTTATGATTGGTAAAGGTTTAAAGAGCCAATAGCTGGGCAGGAGAGACATAGGTGAGATGTAGTTTTTGCAGGCTTGGGGTTGGAAAAGGAAAGAAATAAGAAGTTAAAGAAGATAGAAGGCAACTATGGCTTAGGAGGGGGAAGGAAAAAACACCATGGTTTAGATGAGTCATAAAATCTTGACATTTAGGACTGATTGGAGTTAAGAGCAGCTTAGAGGGAACAAATAAATAGTAAGTAATAACTTGAAGTTATTGACAGCAAAGTAGATTAGAAACGCATGGAGGCTAGGTATCTTTCCAGCTCTTGTACTGCTTAAGGCATATTAAAATATAAAGGCTATGTGTATATATATAATATATAGCTTTTTATATTTAATATACATATAAAAATACAATCTGGGAACTCACTAACCAAAG
This sequence comes from Mastomys coucha, assembly GCF_008632895.1. Taxonomy (NCBI): domain Eukaryota; kingdom Metazoa; phylum Chordata; class Mammalia; order Rodentia; family Muridae; genus Mastomys; species Mastomys coucha. The sequence continues at coordinate 51,080,453 of NW_022196904.1, read as the reverse complement.
GCCAAATAGAAATTCAGGATAGGATTTATGTAATTATTACAAGAAAAAGATCACAGCATTTTACCCAAAACATAGAACCTAAGAAATGCAGTATGTGTCTGGGTGGAAGAGAGTGGCCTAAAAAAATAATCAAAAGATATCATTTAAGTCCAAAGTTAATTCCAAGAGAGAAGAAATTAGCAAGCCAGAGTGTAGATATTTATTATTGTCAACATATTTACAGAGCTGATTAGAGTTAAATAAATAAACATAAGAATTGCTTAAAATATTGAAAAGCTTTGACCCAGTAAAAATATATATTATATTTTTATTATAATATATTATATTTTTATATTCATTATATATACATATATATGTGTGTATTATATATATATATATATATATATATATATATATATCACAGAGTGTCTATTCCAGTTGTGGAAAAGTAGATAGTAAAAACACATATGGAAGTCATAAGAAAAATGAGTAAAACAACAATAATACAAACTTTAAGTCAACTTGTTGTATGCAGTTCTAACCCTACCTGAATGTGGCCTTGGAAGGGGCAGGAATATATAGGACATAAGAGAGCATATGGAGAGGGGTGGATCTATCAGTAGAGTCACAATAAATCCATCATCCTTGCTTGAGAAAGACTATTAGTGCAGAGTTTTGATCAGAAGTCACATTCAACCGGAAGAATATAAGTACAAATGCTCTTTGAGTTAACACAATAAGGTCATTCCTACAGAGAACCTAGATAGTATGTTGTTTCTACTTGTTGGGACATTAGATGGAATGGTAAACACTAATTCCACAACAATGTAATTTAAATATGTAATGTTTACTATTCCCTTTTAGATATTAATATTCTCATATATTTTCTTTCTCCTTCTTCCCTCCATCCTTGCCTTATACACTTCCTTGATATTGCTTATCCCTCTTTTACAATATCCCTGAGGATTAGTGCATAAGGTATTTTGTAGAAATATTTATTGACTGTTTTACATATTTCATTTAGTTTTTTTGTGATATTATTTTTTGGTGGGTTGTCTGATTTTTTTATAGGAGCATTTTTAACCAAGATTTAAAAAATAGCTTTGAAATCTATATGTTGATCTATGTAATGACTTCTATTTATTCTAGGTATTTTTAGGAATCTCCTTAATATGATTACTGCTGATATTTGCAGACAGCCTTCTCTAACTTAACACAATTTTTTTCCTGTATTTACCCCCTCTCACCTTCTTTAATTAAAGCCATGCTTTCTTCCCATTCTCTACTTCAGATTGCTTATAAACCAATATTTTCTAAGTTATTTCTCTCTCTGCCATTCATATAAACAATGTTTCCTTATTCCTTCCCAGTTCTTCCATTTAATTCTAGGCTATGTACTTAGTATGACCTAATGCACCTAAGAGCTTCAGATGAGAGAAATATTTGATATATGCCTTTTTGGGTCTCTGTTATCTCTTTCTATATGATTTTTCTTCTATTCTTACTTGTTTGAGGGAAAATTTCATTGTTTTTGTACAACTGAATAGCATTCTGCCTTGTATATCTACCAATTTCTGTTATCTGCTCATATATTTAATCACAACTCAGTTGTTTCCATTTCCTAGGTATTATGAAGATAGTGATAGTAAACATGGATTGCCAAGTATCTGCAGAGTAGAATATTGAGTCATTTAGGAATAATACAAGGAGGACCAGAGCTAAAGCATATGGTAAATATATTTTATCATTAATTAATTTTTTTCAATTTACATGTAGAATGTATCCCCCTCCTTCTGATGTAGATAGATAGATAGATAGATAGATAGATAGAGAGAGAGAGAGAGAGATAGATAGATAGATATAGATATAGATATAGATTTCATTGGTTTTAGATTTTAAATTGTACTAGGATAGAGAGAAAATTAGTCTCACTGACTCCAGAGTAGAGAGTACATTGCTAGCTGTTGTCTGCTTTTAACAGGAATTAATAAAAGTCTGTGGCTCTAGGCAAAGAACAAAACAAAAAGATGATATAACTTGTTTCCTTAGTCAGAGGAAGCTTATTCTTTTTAACTTGGTCTACACAGTAACTTTGGGTGACGTTTTCCTACTTTTCTACAGAGTGAGTTCCAGGAGGCTAGATATAAATGGCCTATATAGAGGCACAGGCAGTATTTTAGTTTATTTCATTTGTTTTAGATTGTTTTAATTTTCAGAATTGGTGTGATGTTGAGTTTTGTGGTTATATTATTTCTCTGGGAGAGAGGTCAAAATGAAGGTTTTTCTGGTTACTGGCTTAAGGATAGGCTGATTTGGGGAAAAGGTTTTATTTTTGTGTTTTTGGAAAAGGTGACTAAGGTATTTACACCTTCCAGAGTTATATGGATCAGAAGGGAGACCTCTAGAGGACTAGATTCCAGAGAACCAAACAGAAAATATATCTTGATGAACTGAAATTTTGTTTTGAGATTTATATATTACAGAATATACAGCCTTGATGATTTTCCTCATCAAACATACTGAACTTGCATGCTTAAACTCCTTATGATCCTAGACTTCTGCTGGATCCAGTCAAGACAAAGACATCAGAGATTAATAAATCCTGTTTTCCCTACCCTCCCCCCCTTTCATAATATCTCAACTCCCATGTTCAGCTTGAAGAAGTTATGAAGAGACATCCATCTAGTTCCCTGGGCTTTGGGGCTAGAAAGGCTAATTAATAGTTGTCTTTCTAGGGAATGTAGAAATGGTCATATTTGGAACAGGAAGAAATAGCCAGAATTGATTGTATAGCCATAATCTCATTTGATAGAAATCTTTATAATTGTTACTAAGTTAAAGTTATAAGTTCTTATTTGGCACAGAATTTATTTTGATACAAAATCAAGGTTATTATTTGTTTAAATTTCTTCTATTGAGCCGGGCAGTGGTGGCACATGCCTTTAATCCCAGCACTTGGGAGGCAGAGGCAGGTGGATTTCTGAGTTTGAGGCCAGCCTAGTCTACAGAGTGAGTTCCAGGACAGCCAGGGATACACAGAGAAAACCTGTCTCGAAACCTGCCCCCCCCCAAAAAAAAATAGAAAGACAGAAAATTTCTTCTATTGATACTAAATATTTGAACGTACAGGGCTTAGACCCAGTTTTTCTTTTGCTGTTATTATAAAAAGATATGAGATGTTTAAGCCTGTGAATTTAGGGCCAAATTACAAATGTATGGCTCTGAGTTTACTGTTAGGATGGTTTTAAGATTTTAACTAAATATAACTGAGAGAAGTTAACAGACAACAGTCCAGATTACTTTACACAGTTGGTTTTCAAAAAAAAAGCAGAAATCCACAGAATGTAATGTGACATTTAATGTTATTTATTCACTTGTTGAGACTAGTCTGCTCCCCACAGCTTTCTCTGTCTTAGAGTCAGAAGAAGAAATTGAGCGTCTATGAGTTACTCCGGTTGTGGTGAAACAGCCACCAGGCAAGAATTGCCTCTTCATCTACAGACAAATACTGTCCAAAAAAGTATGCACTTACAGGCTTAGGACAGCTTAATCTGTTGAAACAGAGTAGGCAACTCGTTAATTTCCTGATTCTCTTGTCTGTCAGACATTCATGGGCCAGAAAGCTGAAGACCGATGCTCCAATGTTTTGAAATAAAGAACTGTCCAGGTCTTCAGCAGTTTCTATCAATTAGACAAATTTTTGGAACCTGTGTTAGGCTTCCTATATTATTTTCAATTATTATCAGTCATCCTTGGATTTCTGTCGGGTCTGAAAAACTACATAGTCCCCTAGCCAGCCCAGGCTTTTTACTTTGAGAGGATGGTTTTCAGGTGGCATCCAGTCTAAAGCCAAGACAAAGGTGCAAAGTTTTTGTCTTTCAAGTTAGGATAGAATATAATGTCCACTTTTATTGATAAAAATGTTGGACTGGGTGTTAAATTTATCTTTACCATATAATTTACAATATGCAATAGTTGTGTTCAATATATATTTTGAAAGAAAGTTGTTTTTTTTTAATTAAACAGAAAGGGAGAAATGCTGCAGCATTTTCTATGTCCAATCACATTAGGGCAGAGACAGGTCTGTGATTGGACAGGAATAGGAAGTCAGAGCTAGAAGTAGAGGAATGAGGGGGTCAGAGAAGCAGGGGGAAATCATGATGGAGGCAGGTTAACAGGAAGACAAATCCAGACCCCGTGTGGTTTTAAATAGCCACAGGTAGCTAAGGTTTTCACAAGGTTAGAATATATGGGTTAAAGCATTATGTTTATCATTTGGCTCTGAAATTATTGTATTGGCATCTTGTAAATTGTGATCTTATTGATATATCTGAGTGGATAATTAAGTCTTAAGAATCATGTTTCTACTGGGTAACTAGGCCCTAGCTGACTGATTGTGGGGTGTGTGGAGTATTACATGTAAGAGTGATGATCTTGCTGAGTGAGAGAAAATAGCAGGACCTTACCAGGACATAGTGTTGTGGCCAGCCAGTACCAGTGGGGCAAGAGAGTTTGAGGAGAGGTAATTTTTATATTTCCAGCAACACCCCTTCAGCTCCTTGGATCCTTTCTCCAGCTCCTCCATTGGGGACCCTGTGCTCAGTCCAATGGTTGCCTAAGAGCCTATCAGGATTCAGCTTCTATCAGCAATCAGTTATGGGCATCCCCAATAATGTCTGTGTTTGTTGACTGTATATGGGATGGATCTCCAGGTGGGACAGTCAATGGATGGCATTCCTTTCAGGCTGTGCACCACATTTAGTCTCTGAAACTCCTCCCATGTGTATTTTGCTCTCCCTTCTGAAAAGGACCACTTTGGTCTTCCTTCTTAATGAGCTTGATGTGGTCTATGAATTGTATTTTGGGTATTCTAAGCTTCTGGGATAATATCCACTTATCAGTTAGTACATATGATGTGTGTTATTTTGTGATTGGGTTACCTCACACAGGATGATATTTTCTTTTCCCCTCCATTTGCCAAAGAATTTCATAAATTCATTCCAATCCTAATGTCATCCCCCTTGAAATCTTTCCATTCCCATGCACCAAGTAACACTAATGACATCTACTTAAAAGTATATTTGTGTGTGTGTGTGTGTGTATGAGAGAGAGAGAGACAGAGACAGAAAGAGAGAGAGATCTACTTATTAATTTATACTAAAACATCTTAGAATTCTTTTAACTATATATGTTTTAGAGAATCCTACATCAATTGGATAACCTGTCAAGAAGCACATCTATAAAAAATATGTACTCTGTTTCAATTAGCCATCAATATTTGCCTGTACCTCTTCAAATATGGTTTGGATATTTGGAAATTTTTCTCTCCTTTTACATGGTGTTATTTCCCCATTTTTTTTAATATGGGCTGCATGTTAAGAATTGATTCCACAAATACCTTCCACGTATTATAGAACCTATCTTATCAAACAGGCTGTTCATTATACTCTTGAATTTTTCTTCCACCCTTTGAATGTTCTCTGAACTGTGTTATAGGACTGTGTTGACACCAATCAGTTGATTTTTCTCTGTATTTTCTGACATAACTAATCAATATAAAAATGTTCATTGATAAGGTGTTATATCAATTCATTCCCATGAAAAATAGTAAACAATAGTTGTTGGGAAATATGCTGCTTTAGGAATATTGAACTAGAAAAGTGATTTTATTATTATATAATCAATGACCCTCACATGCATGGACAGCTTTCTAGGTTTACTGTGGCAGACATGAATGTTTTGTGGATCTTATGTCAATTTACATAGCTACTACATGACATTCTGGATATTATTCCAATAATGCATGGTTGAAATATCTTCATCTTGTTGGCATCTTGGCTCACTGAATTTTCAAAGGGGCAAAAATATTGAAGATTTTTCTTCATTTGAAGTGATGTTAAATGAAGGAATGCTCAGTTAGCAGGTGTCCAAGATAATTTCAGATAAAAACTTTCAAATAGGATGTCCAAAATATGTACTGTATTCAGAAATTGTTTCTGCCTTTAAGAACATGAAGACAACAAAGTATTTGGGCAGTACACTATATTATTTTGCAAAATTCTTGTAGTCATATTACCATCATAAACTTATAAATGAGGCTTTACATATTAGGAAAAAGAGTTTTTTAGATTATTCTACTGCTGTATTTCATTATATTAAAAATTAATATACTGCCTGGCAGTGGTGGCACATGCCTTTAATCCCAGCACTTGGGAGGCAGAGGCAGGCGGATCTCTGAGTTCAAGGCCAGCCTGGTCTACAGAGTGAGTTCCAGGACAGCCAGGGCTAAACAGGGAAACCCTGTCTCAAAAAACCAAAAAAAAAAAAAAAAATTAACATACAATATTTTAGATTATTTACACATACAGGTACTTTCATGTATGAGATGTATAATTTAAACAAAAATAAAATAAGATTTACCTATGGCTTTTACAGTCATGCTCTTTGTTCTTTATTTTGACCTGTTCTTAATCTCAGTATTATCTTCTTCTTTACCATAAAAATAAACTTCCATATCATTTTTTTCATTTACATCATTTTAACTGTGTTCTTCTATAATTTTTTCTGCAGCCCATTATCCATTTAACTATTCTAGACCCTGTAGTTACTTCAGTTTATCTGCTGACATCTAAAGTTCAGTACTGAATATAAGAGAAAAATCCTGTTTTGTTTATGTTTTGAAGTATGGGTAACTTACAGGGCATTACAACATTTCACCAGTATGACAGCACTCCATTATCTTTTTCTTATACAAACCATCTAGGGAGACACAAAACTGTGATTCTAGATACATCGTACCCTCAGAGCTCCCAGGCTCTCAACCACCAACCAAGGACTGCAGATGGAGGAATCTGATTGTTCTGGCAGCATGTATATAGTAGAGGATTGCAAATTCAATCATCAATAGGAGGAGAGGGCCTCGGCCCTGTGAAGGTTCTGTGCCCCAGTGTAGGGGAATGCCGGGGCCAAAAAGTGGGAGAGGGTGGGGTGGTAGGCATGGGGAGGGGGGAGGCAACAGAGGTTTGTTTTTGTTGGTTTTGTTTGTTTCTTTGTTTTTTGGAGGGGAAACAGGGAAAGGAGAAATTTACATGTAAATAAAGAAAATATCTAATAAAAAATAACAGTTATCAAAATGCATTCATCAAATCCTTGGTACATCACTCTGTAGAAACAAAATGACCTTTCTTCAGTGATTAAAAAAGTATCCAATATTTAATTTGTGATTAATCACTAGACAATTTTACCATAAGCATTTAAAAAGTATTCCTCATTACTTGTACTACATATAGCTCAAGACATCTGCATTGGTGAAGCACCCATAAACCTTTTGATGGCATATTTTATGCCGTGGGACATCTGAGGACAAAATCTATAGAGTAACTGAGTAGCTTTTAACCTTGGAATATGAGCTAGATAGGATATATTGGCAACCCTACCTATTCCAACCATGAATAATAAACTTTCGAGTTGTACTGAATGGGAAACTGAGCAGCCTAAATTCTGACTCTGAATGGACCAAATGAAAGACTCTTGGTTGTTTTTACAAAAATCCATTAAATTACCTCAAAATTGCAGCTCTCAAGAGTCCCGCTTTTTGGGGGTCAACATTTCTCAGACTGTGGTTTGAACCCTCTTTGGAGAGTTCCATATCAGATATAATATGTATCAGATATTTAAATTATGATTGAAAATATTTATGAAGTAGTGACAAAATATTTTCATGCTTGTGGGTCATCTCAACATGAGGATCTATATTAAAGTCCCAAAGCATTGGGAAGTTTGAAAACCATTATGCTAGATGGATAAAAACTAGATTCAGCCCAGTAAATTGTTTGTAGGTATTTTTTTTTCAGACTGAAATTTAGATCATTTATTAGTGGCAGAAAATCTCCATAGTAAGGGTACACTTGCAAGGTATTACATGGGCCAACACAAAAATGGACATGCACTTCTTTCTTTTATATACAAAACAATATATTTTATGAACTTTCTTTTATATACAAAACAATATATTTTATGAACTGTACATTTGGAAAATGTAAAGCATATTTTAGAAACCAGTCATATATATACAGAAGACAATCTGATCCTTTAAATATTTATAATTAAGATTATCCTTGGAAAAACTTACTTGTATTTATGTTATTTTTTTTTTTGCTTAGATACCATTTTGCCTATGTTTACAAATTGTTATTTAACTATATAACTATATCTATAAAGACATTTAAATGCTATATTAAACTTAAGGTTGAAGATTAGTGTGTCCTTTCATTGTGAAGAAACAGAATTATAACAAGATAAACTAGGAAAAACATAAAATCTATTTTAAAACCTCATTACATCTAGCTAAAAATATTCTATAATTACATATTCTTGTACTCTGTAGCTTACAACACATGCACTTCTTTGGAAGACATGTAATCAACAGAAGGAAAAAGTCATAGTAATCATTGTATCCACAATTCTGAGACGAGGGAGCCTGCTTCTACAGAGTTAACTAAATCATTGCTTTTATAAGTATTTCTTACATTTAGATATCCATTATAAGAAGACATGTTTAATTTTATCCTTAATTGTAGTGTCATTCTGAAGAAATTTCTTTTAATTGGGGTATATTGATTTTTAGAAGTATACATATTCTATTGTATTTCATATCATTATGTTATATAAATTATATTATATTGCATCTGGTTATATTTTATACACAGACATCCTGTAATTCTTATCAACCCAATTCAGACCTTTTGCATTTCTCAAATAATCCTTTCTGATTTTTCTTTCTTATTTTTTATTGGATATTTTATGTACTTACATTTCAAATGTTATCTCCTCTCCTGTTTTCCAATCCTGAACAACCTTATCCCATCTCCCATACCCCTACTTCTAAGATGGCGCTTTCCAGTGCACTCAGCCACTCCCACCTCATCTCCCTGGCATTCTAGTACCCTGTGGAATCAAGCCTTCACAGGACCAAGGGCCGCGCCTCCTTTTGATGCCAGACACTTCCATCCTCTGCTACATATGCAGCACGGAGCCATGGGTCCCTCCATGTGTATTCTTTGGTTGATGGTTTAGTTCCTGGGAGCTCTGGGGTGTCTTATTGGTAGTTATTGTTGTTATTCTTAGGGGAATGCAAAGCCCTTCATCTCTTTCTGCCCTTTCTCTAAATCCTCCATTGGTGTCCTCTTGCTCAGTCTAAATAAAGGTTGACTATGAGCATCTGCCTCTGTATTTGTCAGTCTCTGGCAGAGCCTCTCAGGAGACAGCTATAACAGGCTCCTGTCAGCAAGTACACCTTGGCATTAATAATAGTATTTGGGTTTGGTGTCTATATGGGATGGGTCCCTAGGTGGAACTGTAACAGTGTGGGTTTTCCTTCAGTCTCTGCTCCAAATTTTGTTCTCATATTTCCTTTAGATAGGAGCCATTTTGGGTTAAGAAATTTGGAGATGAGTGAGTGGCCCTGTACTCCAACCAGGGGCCCTTTCTAATCTCTGGATACTGTCTCTACAGGTTCTCCCTCTCCTTTCTTGGGCATTTTAGCTATTCTAATCCCTGTTTGGTCCTGGGAGCCTCTTGCCTTCCAGGCATGTGGGAATTGCTGGTGGAATCCCCAGTTCTCCATCCCCCATTCCTACACACCACTGTTCAAATTCCTGACATTCCATTCATCATCTTTTTAATTTTGACCTTTGACTTTATTGTTGCTTTTGTTAGAACAAATGCCAGGTATTCACAAGACTAAAGATTTTGCATGTGGTTATATAAGCCACTTCTGAGACACTTCTTTGTCTTGAAGGATAACATAAGGACTTACTTTTTTTGAAATAGTGCCTTTGTATTTACATTGATAAAGCTTTGGTCCTTGAAATACTTGTGGTCAGTTTATCTTCACCATGTTTTAATAATCATGGAGAGCCTGAGATAAAGGGAACACAGGGTCAGAATGTTGGTTATTGGTTCTTGTGGGAATCAAATATGATACAATATTTAAAATAAGATTATTAAAACAATACAATTGATTTGTTTCTTATCTAGTGATTCATACTCTTAGAACACTTATCAAACTGTCACTATACTATCATTATAATTATGTTAATGGTATTATGAATACTGAGCATTTTCTACTGCATAAGCATTCATTTGAATATGAGTTTAGCAGTAAGAGGGAAAGAACAAGGAGCACAACCATGACTGTTCTCAGGCTCTCCTTCTTGAACATCCTTCAAGTGTTCCACTCAACTATTCAGGTTATCCAACTGTTAACTCATCATAAGCTCCCTAGATAAAAAAAAAAAAATCCAATTTTTTATTTCTCTTATCACACATGTGTGAAGAAATACATGCCCATCAGTCCTCACAGCATGGAAGGGAGCAGGCAGTGGAACTAATGCCTATACCCAATTTTAAATAGAGGATGACTCCTTTGAAATTATGTATGTCTTGGTCCTTCAATCACAGGTGTTCAATTTATTTTCACCAAGTTTTCATAATAATGGAGAGCCTGACAAATATATGTGTCTGTATGAGAGAAAGAGAGAGAGAAAAAGAGAGTAAATTATAATTAATTTTTATTATGAATCAGGTTTGGGTTTATGGAAAACTTCCTTTACTTCCTGTTAGGTAATCAGTTATCATTTTTTAATGTATATGTTGTGAAAAACTGCTTTCTTTTATAGAAAAAAATTTAATTTTTTCCTAACATATTTGTTGATTACATTTTGAGTTTTTTCTTGAAATTATTGTTACATTTTCCAAAATAAAAGTATATTGTTTTCTAGTGAACACCCCATGGAGTCAATCCTATAAATTAACATAAATGGAGCCTAAATGGAGAGCTGACTATCTGATTTTCTAGGAAACTTCTATACAGATCACTGTCTGGAATCCTGAGCAGAGACAAAACGATGATGTTTTAGCATGGCTAAATATATGATGTTTTAAAATCTGATGTTACTATTAACTATATTTCACATTTTAAAATGCAGCAGCGTCGGCGGCAGCGAAAGCGGCAGCAGCAGCGCCAGCAGGAACAGCAGCAGCAGCAGCAGCGCCAGCAGGAGCAGCAGCAGCAGCGCCAGCAGGAACAGCAGCAGCAGCAGCAACTGCAGCAGCTGCAGCAGCAGTGCCAGCAGCAGTGCCAGCAGGAACAGCTGCAGCAGTGCCTGCAGGAACAGCTGCAGCACCAGCAGCACCAGCAGCAGCAGGAGCCGCAGCCGCAACCGCAGCCGCAGCAGCAACAGCACTGGAGGAGGAGAAAAAGCAGAAGGAGCAGGAGGAGCGGGAAGAGCAAGAAGAGCAAGAGGACCAGGAGGACCAGGAACACCAGGAGGAGAAGAAGAAGAAATAATGAGTGATTGTGTCTACGTTTATGGGAAGAGTTTGATGGGGTACTAATGTTGGTAAATATAATAGTCAAACAAGGTATTCTAATAAGATAAGTGAAAGATATCAGAAAGCCTTCAAAGTCATGCAAACACCATATAGAGTATATATAGTAAATTTTACCTTCTTAGATCTAGTGACTTTTGGAAATTATCTCAAAAATTTTCTTCTCCAATTAGCAGTATGGCTCTTAGAGTCATGCAGTCTATGGTAAGACTATTTAAATTTGTGCTTTCATAAGGCTTAACATGATTGTTTTTTGTTTGTATCCTTGTATAGCATCTTTGGAGAAATGTGTACTGAAAGAATTACTCATGCAGGTAAGACACATTTTTTTTTGCATTTACAATGGGTTTGCATGTCATATACATATAGCTGTATTTTATTCTCATTTATATACTTTAAGAATCTGTTATTTTGTTGTTGCAGATGTCTATACTTAGTAACAGTGATCTCATAATTTTCTATTATTGTTTAAATTGCTACTAATTTTCTTTGACTATCATATTTTAGTACTTATCTCATTGAGTGTAATTTCTCCCTGGATGTATAATGTAGGAGAGAGAGAGAGAGAATGAAAAAAAAACTGAAGCAACATGGAAAAACTGTGGAAAAATAAAAGTGCTAACTGTACCACATCTACTGTGGGATGCATGAAAGCTAACTACTGTGTTTAGGATTTCCTCCTCATGCCCTACCTTTCTTAAGTAAACATTGTTAAACAAATTTGAGCTTTCTATTTGGCCCACACTAACCATTGTAGTAGTATACAATTCATATTTCAAAGTTATTGAACTTTGCTAATTAGAATATATTTTCAATCATTACTTCTGTGACTATATGTATTAACAATTATTGTTTTACATGAAGCAGTAAAAAATACCTTACAAGGAAATTTGTAATTTGAAAATTTTTTCCTAAGTTTAGATTGATTTTTATGGGAACCATTTTGATTAATTATTTTATTCTCTGTATTGAAAAATCAATTTACATCTGTTATTCACTTCAATATTTACAATATATGTATATATACATACATACATATATAATATATGTGTATGTATGTGTATATATATATTTATGTATATATAAACTTCTTTGGAGAAACATATACTCCAAGACTTACTCATGTACACTGTTTCTTATATTTATAATAGGTCTACATTGCATATAATTAGGATAGCACTTTCTTCATATATATGTGAAGATACATATGTATATATGTAGTATTATCTATACACTATTCCTCATTATATAAGAGCAGCTATTGTTGTCTTATATTTTAGTAATATTTATCATTATATAAGAGCAGTTATTGTTGTCTTATATTTTAGTAATATTTTATTTTAAAAATTATATATGTGTTTAAAAATGAGTAGTTGACTTAGTCTATAAATGTGCATGCGTTTGAGTAGAAAAATTTGAGTTTGGGTCCATTGAATGTTCATATGTATAAAAAAGCAAAATTTGAGAGGACATTGTCTATCTATCATCTCAGCTTGGGCTATCTAGACTATTATGTTTACTTATCTAAGTTTCTAGTGACCTAAGTTTAATGATAGAATGTGTCTCAAACTATATGGAGGAAATTGAATGCAAAGATATATAATCTTGACCTCTTTACACTATATAACTGTGTTCATACCTCAGATCTGTACACAAGATATATGAACAAGAACACACACATATATATGATATGTAATTACACTTTTCTTTTCTTTTCTTTTTTTTTGGAAAATACTTTTATCTTTCCTAGGACATAACACTCCAGATGTAGTTGGAATTGGTTTGAAATTCACAGAAATCGATTTTAACCCTCTCCATACTAAGATTTGAAAAACACAGACCACTACCATTGTCTTAATTGCAGGTCTTTGAGGAGTAAATTTTATTCCACTGAAGTATATACTTAAACATATAACAATGGAAAATATCATAGTTATAATTATTTCAAATAATAAAAGTGTATATCAAGCTCTCAATTCAATTGTGAATCCAGGAATGTTCTTTCAAAGTTGACTATCCTGCATTTCCTTTTGAAGTGTGAATTGTTTGGCCATAGAACCAAGTATAAATTATCTGTGCTTTGGAGGATTATAGTCATAACTTCTAAGTAGCTTTTTGAATTTGGGGCTTAGTCACAAATACTAAGATTCTAGTGAATTAATCATAACATTTAAAGTGTATGTGGGTATTTTTAGTAGTTTTAAAAGTATATTAATGGTAATCTTTAAATTATTAAAATTTGTTCTATAACAGTTTCTTATGCATACAGAGATTCCACAATGAAAGCATTTAAAATGAATGACTATTATTATGCCAAGTATAGTGTTCTAAAAAGCAAACTAAAGACTCTTTTAAAGTGATAATTCAACTTAGTGTTGTCAGTACTGAAAACTTGTTTTTATATCATAGAATTATAAACCAGTCTCTGGTATATTAATGAAGGTAGCACATGAAATTAAATTGCTTTACTATTTTAATAGCAGAGGGATTTACATGGGTGGTCAGCACAAGAGCCAGATCACATATCACTGCATATTCTTCTAACATTCCATGTAAAACAATACAACTCAACTTATAGTCAGAGATATCAGAAAAAGAATTTGAAAAAAAATCTTATGCTCTTAGCATAAGGGAATTTTGCATATAAATAAAAGAAAATTAAATAAGAATGATTTGAGTGTGAAACTTTTGTTAATCAGATATGGCCACCTATAAATAATGTCAATGGCTAAGCTTCTGTTTGGAATTGCATTATATTTATTCCTAAAGTATGTAAAAACACTTCATTCACTAGTTTATTTTCATATGGCTTATTGCACTCCTCTGTTATTTCAGGTGTACTATGGTACTTAAAAGAACTCCACATTATTATTTTTTTATTTTTGTTTTATTATTCATTTTCATTCTGTTGACAGCCCCCTCCTTTCTGTTTCTTCTTTCACTCTTACAAATCCCTCCCTCCCACAATCCACACATTTTATTAGTAGAAGTAGAGCCCCCATTGGCTACCACATGACCCTGAGCCATCTAGTCCTGTAGGTCTAGGCAAAGTTTCTCTCAATGTGGTACAACCAGGCTGTCCAGGTAGGGGACTGGAATCCAATGGCAGGGAACAAAGACATCACTCCAGTTCTTAGGGGAACAAAGACATCACTCCAGTTCTTAGGGGACCCACATGAAGACCAAGCTCACATTTGCAACAAGTGTGTAAGGATTCTAAGTCCAGGACCTACATGGTTCCTGATTATTATCCCAGGCTCTCTGAGACCACATGGTCCCATTTTTGTTAACTCTATGGGTCTTCTTGTGGTGTCCTTAACCCATTTGTCTTGCTCACTTCTATATATTCCATTCTTTCATAAGACTCCCTGTATGCTATACCTGTTGTTTCACTGGGTTTCTATGTCAGTATCCATCAGGTTCTGGATGAGGCCTCTCAGAAAACAATTATGCAAGTTTCCTGTCTCCCAGCATAGAAGAGTATCAATAGCAATGTCAAGATGTCTCTTTCACATGAGATTGGTCATAAGTTGCACTAGTCATCAGATGGCTAGTCCCTCATTCACTGCTACAACTTCATCATGCCACATCACATTTGTAATCAAATCAGTTGTAGGCAAGTCAAATTTTGTGTTGAAGTTCTTATGGTGAGTTGATGACATCTTTCTTCTCTAGAAGTCCTGCCTTGCTACAGGAGGTGACTAATTCTGTTTCTATATTCTTCTCATAGGAATCTCAGCTAATGTCACTCACCAATACTCCCTGTATCCTCTCCAATTCCAGGACTCCAGCTAGTTATCAGACATACCCCTTCACCTATTTCCATTCTCATTCCCAGTCTTCTCTCACCTCCCATATTCCCAAACATTATCAACTTTCCTGGTCTCCTCATCACCTCCTTATCCAACCTGTTCCATCTCTCCATCCACCTCTGATAACTATGTATATATGAGTTAGATTTGTGCATCCTGCATTTGATCTTCCATATTACTAAGTTTCTTTGGGTCTGTGGATTGTAGCTTATCTGTCCTGCATTTTATGGCTAGTGTCCAATCATATGGACTTCTGGTTCTGGGTTACCCAACTCAGGCTGTTATTCTCAAAGTCTATCTATCTCCCTGCAAAATTCTTGACATTTTTGTTTTTAATAGCTTAAGTATTCCATTGTGTAGATATACCATATTTTCTTTATCCATTCTTCAGTTGAGGAACAACTAGGTTGTTTCTTGTTTCTGACTATTATGAACAAAGGTGGTATGAATGTAGGTGAGAAGTGTCCCTGTGGTATAGAAGGCATCTTTTGGGTATATACCCCAGAAGTGTTATAGCTAGGTTTCAGGAAAACTATTCTGTTCCTTGAAAGACTGTCAAATTAATTTCCAAAATGGTTGTAAGTTTGTACTCCCACCAACAATGGAGGAGTGTTCTCATTACTCAATGTCCTTGCCAGCATGTATCATCACATGAGTTTTTGATCTTTAGGCATTTTGAAGGATATAAGATTGAATTTCATAATCATGTTGATTTGCATTTCCCTGGTGACTAAGGATGGTAAATATTTCTTAAATATGTACACCATTCTTTACTAAACCTTTAGCACTTACTTTAAGTTTGATCATGGAATATTTATCTACATATATTTTTTTGTAATTTAAAGTGTGCATATATTATATCTACCCCAGTGTTGGTTTTAATGCATATCATATATGTCTTATACAGACTCACCCTGTGTTGTCATCTGAGAATTCAAGTTCATTACTGAAACCAAGCTTCCTCTCGGCATCAAGAGAAGATCAGTACAGAAGCAGATCACTACACTTAGCTAGTGGTATTGTAAAATCTCTTCATTAATGACTTTCATTTTGCTTGGTTATGTATAAAATTGAATCAAATGTTTATATTATCTCATTTAGTATATGTTTGCATAAATCATCATTAGAACTAATATTTTTATTATTTGCCATGTTTTTTAAATTACAGCAAGATCTTTAAACACTGAATTTATTTTGTAATATTTTATTTTTCATTATTTAAAACAATATTTAAATCAAATATTCAATTATATTATACCACTCCTCCAAGTTTTTTAGATCCTTTCCCATTTTCCACACATCTTTAAGCTCTTTGGCAAAAAAATATTCAAAAATCCAATTGAAAACAAACCTCTCAAAATCAGTAAAATAAAAATCACATTCAAAACAATCAGAAACCCCCCAAAAAAAACAACAATAAAGAAAACAACAAAAAGGATAAATCACCAAACAGTATCAATGTAAAAGAACACTCACAAACTCAGAAAACTGTGTATTTGAATTATTTATTGATCAACTACTGTTGATCCTAGGGCCTGTACTAGTTGATGTACCTAGTTTCACTCTTTCAGGAAAACTAAATTTTATCTTTCTGAGTGGTTATATGTGAAAGTTCAGTTGTTGACCTTTACTCTATTGTCTACATTTTCATTTATTTATTATTTTATATATTTATTTATTTACTTATTCATCCATTCAGTCCATTTTAAAATATAAGAAAATTAAATATAATAAAATAAAATGAAACTATCTATAGTACTAATGTACTAATCAATATTGGAAAGGAGTTACTACCTGGATCAGTGTAACTCTACTTTAATATTAATAGGGACCCAAAACCTTTTTGCACAGCAGAATCTAGAAGTAACTTCTGGAAACATGCCCCCAGTTAATTCTGATTAGTAAACAAAGATGCCAGCAGCTAATAGTCAGGCACGAGAGACAGCTGCAGGATTTAAGATTCCCAGGTTTGGAACCTTAAGGAAGAGGAAGGACAGAGCGATGCAGGGAAGGAAAGCAGAGCCACCATGTAAAGGGGCCAGGAGAACATGGCTCCGAGAGTTGCTCAATTTAGTCGAGAGTAGTCAAAAATAATGAAGAAATTAGTAAGTAGTAATCCAGAGTTATCTGCAAAAGGAGGAGACTAAGAGCACAGAGGTTAGACAGTTGCTCAGTTACTGTGCTGCTTAAGTCATGTTAAATATAAAGGTTGTATGTTTTTCATTCAGAAACATAAACTATTGAAACAGGCCATCACCAATGAGAGATTAATTTAAAAGTTAATACTACAACTATGAAATTGAACCTGGAACTGTAAGTTCTATGTGGGCACTGACTTGACATCTCCATTTTAATGAAATTTCTAAGTACAGTCATCAAAAATTGAGCCTTGCTGTCAGTTTGTGGAGAGGACCCCTATAGTTTTGGCCACAACTTGGGTTGTTCGGAAATTTCTTTTTCTGTTATGACAGCCCTTTTGGCCCATGATTCAATTAATCAATTAAGTGTAAACCAGTTCCAGTGTTGGAAGCTTTGTTTGGTGACAAGTGATGGCCTATTGAGACACATTATTTGATGATTTTATTTAGATCACACACACACACACACACACACACACACACACACATACACATACACATACACACACACACACACACACACACACACACACACGTGTATATATTACCTAACCAGTACCCTTCTAGCCCTCTTATATTTAGCTATTCCTTCAGTATTCCTTCCCACAATCTATTCTCCTCACCCTAGCTGTTTCTTCCTGTTTTCTCTTCCACAATCTCCTCTCTTACCTTATTACCCAATTGATTCTAGCACCATTGCTGATCTGTTAGTTTGTCTAGTCTCTTACTTATGTCAGAGTATGCTTGATGAAACTTGTACATTATCCGATATTTAAGAAAAAAATCCTAATATTTACTTTACCTAATGACTACCCTGAATACATCACCTGGGACAATGTCCGATGTAGGTGGCATCAATGTGTAACAGATGATTTTTAAAATGCCAGATACACTGATGTATTCATTATCTGTATATATTAGATTTCCACTTATGTTTATGGAATTTAATTTTTGTAACTATAACTTGAATTATTTTTTTCAAATCATGAGAGTGGCTAGGGATTTTCAAAGATTTTGATTTTCTTTTACTGAAAAGGAAATGATCATGTAATTCTTTGTCTTTATTTGTATTAATGTAGTACTTTATATAAATTCTTCATATGTGTTAAGCTATCTCTATATATTTGGGTCACATTTGCAATATTATAGTATAAACAATTTTTTATCTGTTGGATGGTTTGTATTGTATTTGTTAGTATATATTCATTTTGTATTATTATTTGAAGTTTCTCATGCAATATAATTTAATTACTATCTTTTCACATTTCCAACTACTTCCAGATATCCCTGTCTCCCTAACAATAAAATTTAATCTACCCTTGTGTGCTAAAGATAACTATCTCTGTGTCTGTCTCACCCTCTCCAAACAATAAAAACAAAACATCAAAAAATAATACCAAATTAAACACACAACAAAACATAAAAGTACAAAAATAAAATGAATCAGATACCCAAAAGAGAACAATAAAACAAAAATGGATTTTTGGTGTTCCCATCCTGAGGTCCTGCCCTGGATGTAGTTGATATAACTAGTAGCACTCCATTGGAAAACAAATGAGTTTTGCCTTTCTACACAGCAGGTATAAATTACAAATCATATCTTGGGTAAAGATGGTACTTTGTATCTACTTTCATTTCTTAGTACTAGTATTTCTGTGTGTTTTGAACCTGTCCTGGCCCTGTGTGTACTGCTAAAGTCTATTGACTTCCTGTACCCATAGCTGGGATAAAGTTTGATGAATACATCCTAATTAGGACCTAGTTTTTGCTTTCTCTTCCTATTTAAGAGCTCTTTCCTGACCTGTTTATAATCTACTAATTTTGGATACAAAACTCCTTCAATCAAAAACAAGAAAAGCCAATAAAATTGTCTGGAGTGAGAGTTTTTCCCAATCACACTACTGGCTTATAGTCCAGGACTCTACTGGTTCTGGGTATAACAAAAGCCTACCTAGGAGATGCTCAAGAGAAGGACAACTCTTCCTGAAATCTACAGGAGTTAGAGACAATAGGAAGTAGAAATAGTTTGTTTGATTTGCAGGATCACAATTTGAGTTACTAAATACTATCTCCTGTGCAAGAAATATGTGTGTGTGTGTGTGTGTGTGTGTGTGTGTGTGTGTGTGTGTGTGTATGTGTGAAGTTATTAATTCTTCTTTAAGATATGACAAGTTTTGTGAGTCTTGGAGTCCTGCATCATCTTCAGTGTGCATGATTCACTTTCAAAATACATTTCTGAATGAGAACCAGGATTTACTGCTTGTTCCATCTCTTATGGAGTCCATTGTGAAGAATTGCTATAGCCTGAGGCATACAATTGGCCAGGCCCTGTCTCTGATGATCTCAAACCACCAGGTTGTATAAACAGAACGTTCTAACTGCATTAACAGTTGGATTCAACACCCTGCCCTAGTGAGAAAAAAGAACAAGCTCTGAACTTGAAATGCTGGAAATTTTCAGAAAGTTCGGCCTCAGTGAACTTAATATAAACCCGGTCTTCTATTCTATTCAGTTCTCTGATTCCTCTAGACTGAGCACAGGAAGCCACCATATTGCTCTTTCCCTCATTTTAAATATGCAGGCATGGAGCAAGAAGATACAGAAGAGAAGGATTTAGCAGGAAGTATTTAAATGATAGCAATCACTCCCTTCCCATCATTTATTGTTTATTAATAATAATTACAGGAGAAGAATTGTAAACTGTTTGGGGCACACAGTTGCCCAAACTCTGTTCCTAATGAGCTCCAACCACCGTGTTCCACCAACAGAATACTCCACCTACCCTCACAGCCAGACGCTACCACAGAAGAAAAGGCCTAAGCTCTGAACTTGAGAAGACATTTTTCCACATTCTGAAAATCTCCAGAAAGATCTGCCCTCAAGAAAAGTTATATAATCCTTGTTTTTTTGCTCAGTTCTCTGCTGTTTCATGTCTGAACAGGGGCAACCATCACCCTGTGTCTTTTTTTTCCAATAAATGTCATGTGTGAGTTTTGATATGTGCTGTGACTTTCTGGCATGCTTTCTCTCTTAACTTCCAGGAAACTTTCCTCCTTAGAGTTGTCATACTTGAAAAGGTGGGGAGAGTTTTTACCTGGCCCTCTGACACTATTCTTTCTTTCAGTTGTAGGATTTCACACATTATCATCATACATGTTGCATAATGTCCTCCCAGAACAAAGAAAAATAACATTGGCAGTTTAATTTTTAATTATTCTAGTGCCAATAAGGGTCTCAGAGATTCAGCTTTTCAAACATATGTTATATAGTCATGGGTAAATTGTCATTGTCCTTTGATAAATACTACTTTTTAAAGTTTTACTTTGTTCGTTGTCTCTCCATCCTTTCCTATGAGGTCAGGCAAGTAATGGGAGTATTAGAAAATCAAATGCCTCTCCATGGTATAAAATTAGTATTTCATACCTTACACACAAGACTTATTAGACATTCTTTAAAAATTAATCTTCCATGGACAGACTACTATGTCTACATTAGAATTCTGTTTATACTAACTATTTCTGTATTATATGTGTTTATTAGTTATACAGCTTTGTCTGAATTGCTGACGACAATCACAACATTTTTTCATTCCTATATATCACATATCATCTAGTGTACTCCTGTGTCATCTGTAATTTTATTCTATCCAAGTTTTTCTTCTTGTGGAGCAACTGATAGGGAAATAATTTAACATAAAAACTAATGATTCACTGATATACATTACAGAAAACTCTACAAACACACGCATCACTATAAGTATTACATTTATAATAAATATCAAAATAAGACATTTGCATGACTCACTGAATGTCTCATTGATATCAAAATCTTGCATTAGTAAATGTGTGTTGCTCTAAATATAGAGTAGAATGTGGGAGAAGTGAAGAAAAGGGAAAACAAGGAAGTGAAGAAAATATGATTTATTATTTTGCATAACTGCAAGGGCTCTTTTTGTAATACATTTACACAAGGAAAGCACAAATTCAGGAAATATCATATTTTCTTAGCAGGAGTTGTTATATAGTTCTTCATGTACAGGAAGAACTAGGCTATCTTAACCACTCACATCTTGCAACTAATTTCAGTAGAAACTTACAACTGGGGATCAACTCATGGAGATCTGTGCCTGGATGGATCACTTTGATGTAGTTGAAGGAGGCAGAAACCAAAAAATTGTCACTGTCTTCTCACTGTTCATTTTTTGATTTCCTTATCCTTCAATTGTGATTACATTAAATATATATATATATATATACACATATATATGATTATATATATATATGTGTGTGTATATATATGTGTGTGTGTGTGTGTATATAGAGACTATAAGTTGTTTTAAACTCTAAGTGCCTAAACATGATTTGATTACTGAGAGAAATTTTTCTAAACATGTTTTATCATATCATGTCCTATGGTAGTGGAGCTATCTAACTTTAAATCAGAAATACATAATACATAAATATTTTATTCCATAAACTCTAACATATATTACATAGGTAGGGATGATATGTTAGGCAGAGAGAAGTCTTAATATGACTATTCATAAGAAATCACACATACTCTTTTCTTAAACATCTCATAACTTCCTTATCACAACCTGAAATATTATTGAGGATTCTAAGAAAGGAAAGTACTCAAAGAATCATGAAATCACTGGGCAGTGGTGGGACACGCCTTTAATCCCAGCACTTGGGAGGGAGAGGTAGGCTGATTTCAGAGTTCGAGGCCAGCCTGGTCTACAGAGTGAGTTCCACGACAGCCAAGGCTATACAGAGAAACCCTGTCTCAAAAAACC
>NW_022196904.1:51035297-51057650 GCF_008632895.1 Mastomys coucha | reverse complement strand
ACAGAGTGAGTTCCAGGACAGCCAAGGCTACACAGAGAAACCCTGTCTCGAAAAAACCAAAAAAAAAATAAAAAATAAAAAAAATAAAATAAAAACATATGTTAAGTAAACAGAATTACATCATATTCTTCTTTCCCTTTTGTACCCCAACTCCTCCCAGAAACTCCTCCTTCAATACATCCCATACCTTTTTTTTCTTAATATATTCTTTAAAATTTATAAAATATTGTGACAGTAAAAATTAGTATTATAAAAGTTGCTGGATATAAAACAACAGTCAATTGAACAGTCTTATGTAGTTGCTTGTCTACAGCAATACTGAAAATATATTTTTCTCAATATAAATTTTAAATGACTCCAAATATATTAACTGTATGATATTTTAAAATAAAATATCACTACTAGTTTTTTTAAATGAACATGAATAAATAAAAATGTTTTGTTTGTTTTGTTTTGTTTTTAGTAGAGCTTAATATCGTGGTGCTTACTGTGATATAAACCCAAAATAAGAGCAATGTTTAGACATTGGAGTTCATTGTAATTAGGCTCTACTTCAATGACCCTCACATCACCAAACTTACCTAATTCTTAATGTGAGATGAAGAAAAGATAAGCAATAGGGAATTATGCCAAGGTCGATTTAATATTTCTTTTCTTTTTAAATTAAATTGTTTTATTTGTTTATATTGCAAATGTTGCCCGCCTTCCCAGCCTCCCATCCCAGAGTCTTTCATCCCATACCACTCCAATTTTGTCTGGGAGGGTGCTCCCCCACCTACCCACTACCTTCACCTTACCCTCCCCCAGTACACCCCTTCCCTGGGGCATCAAGTCTCTCTAGGTTTAGGAGCATCCTCTCCACTGATGCCAGACAAGACAATCCTCTGCTACATCATATGTGCTTCAGACCAATGATAAACTTTGGTTGGTGGCTTAGTCTCTGAGAGCTCTGAGGTGCCTGGGTTGGTCTATACTGTTGTTCTTTTTAAGGAGTTGCAATCCAGTTCAGCTCCTTTAATTCTTTTCCTAACTCTTCCATAGAGAGTCCCTGAAGTTAGTCCAATGTTTTCTGTATGTATATGTATCTGTCAGGTGCTGGTAGAAGATCTCATAGGACAGCCATGCTAGGTTCCTGTATACAAGAAAATTTGGCATCATTAATAGAGTCAGGGTCTGTGGGCAGGCAACAAATGATAACATTTCTTTTTCATAGCTTTGTAAATCACTTATATCTTACCTCCTGTGATTTTACCAGAAATGAAACAAAGATTTTGATCTTTAGAATATTATATAGACTCATGTCTCAAAGGTTACCATAAAGCTCAAGCAGTTATTATACCCATGTCTCCTTTTTATTCTTTTTCTATTTCCTGTATCAGTAGAAAATTGGATTTCCCCAGAATCTTGGAGAATACTAGATGCCTATGGGACAAACAACATTGTGGTTCCTTCCATTTTGTTATCTATTTCCCTCTCTATCCATCCATCCATCCATCTATCCATCCATCCATCCATCCATCCATCCATCCATCCATCCATCTATCTATCTATCTATCTATCTATCTATCTATCTATCTATCTATCTATCTATCATCTATCAATTTATCATCTCTTTTTCTGTCTTCCAATCAGTTATCTACTTCTTTTAAACCAACTGAGTTCAACTAATTCTGATCATAAGTACACAAGTATATAGTCATTGACTGCTATATTGCCATCCTAGAAACAGTGTTCCAGATCTCAAAAACTATCTATCTATGTCCAACATTCATCCCCTGCAAATATTCTTAAAGCATATAATAGAAACTCCATTTACTGACATCTGTGTTCAAATTTTTATTTCACTTGATTTTATGTAGGTTTTATGTTGGAGACCAGCTCCAAGATGGGATAAAGTTTGAAAAGTGCAGAAGCTACAGGTGACATGGAGATTAATTGCAGTAGACAGCAGCTTGAATTTTCTCTGAGCCACTGAGAATATTTCTTATGTATATGCACTCAGAAGAGTAAGCAATGTTTCAAAAGGGCTTCAGAATTAATTTATATTTCCTACAGCAGCAATTGAATCATTTCTTATTTGCATTTCAAAGAACTTCTAAGAGATAATTATGCAAGGAGAGCAACAGAAAACTTTTAAAAAAATAATTACATTGTAAAGTTCAATAATCCCATGTCTTGGGCCATCTTAAACAATGTTTAGCTAAGCAGGGAGCAGAGACCTTGCTCTCCTCCCTCTCAGAGCCTCGTAGTTACAAATAGTAGACAGTGTGAAGTCTGGAAAATATAATTTTTACATGTGATTATAACAAGCAAACAAAAAGTTAATAAGCTGAAGTATGCTATTTCAAGCCTTGTAATTTGTTATTTCCTTTTCTATTTCTTACATATGTCTTTCTAACATGCTTTTATGTTCATTTCATTAAAGTGGGATTAGAGTGTCAAACTCTAGAGTCTACAAAGTTACTGTCCTTATTGTTTAATATTCTTCAGTAAAACACAACAGAAATTCTAATGATTAACTTAGATTCTTTGATTCTTGGCTTCCTGAACTCTTTTAGATATTGTTTCTTTTTAAAAACTTACTCAGACTGATATTATTACTAGACAAAAAGCAGGAAATGTCCCCAATTTTATTTGTGGGTTTTCTACATGTCCACAGCTTAGGCCTCTGTCCCAGCTTCTGGGATCAAGGTAAAGACATTGTGTTTATGATTTTATTAACTAAGCTTTTCCTTTTTGATCCAGGTGATTTTGCCCTGTTCTATACCTCTCTCCCAGATCATCCCAGAACACCAAGATCTTTAGTATTAACAAAGGCAAAAACAAAGAGTGAACAACAGCAACAGTTTTACTGATAATTATATTCAAAACTGCATGAGCCAGACAACTCACTGCTGAAAGCTGGAACTTTGTCATACAATCTCATTAGAGTAGGAATTGTGTCATGTACTCTCATTAGCATTTCTGTCAATGGCTGTGCATGTCTTATACATGTTTTTCTGTGAGTTCAATGGGCAATAGGCATGTCAATTCAGAATGAATATATTTCCCAACTCTCCTCCCTATTTTCCTGTCTTTATATCCAAATTATATTCCCATTATTACTTTCATTCTTCTTTTTAACAGATTGATGTATTATTTCATGAGGGACAAAGGGAATAATATTGGCAGAGACATAGGTAATAGGTAAATCTCACTGACATGGAGGATTCTTATTCCTGAAAGATATTTCTAGGTCCAATGAGGACAAGGCCCTGATACACATTTTTAAATAGCATAAAAAAGAAAAAGTGAGGACCCCAGGAACTTTTCAGTAATTTAACCCAAATTTTACTTAGCAGAATTCTAGACTTAGGGTCAGTCTGTCCCTAACTGATAATGTAAAACCTTGTTAATTTGGCTGTGTCTAAGGTCCAGTCTTTTTCCTTGAATGCAAATTAACATAGATATTGTCTAGATGGCCAGAATTCTTAGTATTAAATTTCTTAGAGACTCACCTGTATGATCTTAGAAGATCTCTACCCAAGTTAAAACACCTGATTGATAGTCATGAAGAAAGATATGATTGTACTGAGTTGTCAAAGCCCCCTCTGAGCTGAGGGTATAGAGTTCATCATGACTAGTATATTTGGAATTCTCCATCAGTTTTTGCCTCCAAAATAGTAAAACAATCAAATAAATAAATAAATACATAAATACATAAAACACAAAAATTCTTTAAACATAGAGGTGCATGGTTGGATTTTTATAGCTGTGAAATGATTTCTCCTGAATAATCCAAGGACCATGTGTGTACCTTAAAAAGAAGATTAAGGAACTAACTTCTTTAGGATGAGTGGTACAGTATAGACTCCCCTAGATACATCCAGGAATAACCAATGTGGACAGCTACTCTTTTTCTTAATTTGCTCTTATCCAGTACTCAGACTTTAGGACAATTAGTTGTGAATAGCTAAGTGAAGCAATATGATTCTAGGATGATTGATAATATAGAAATGTTCAAATTTATCAATACTTCAGCTTACAGTAGTCTTGAAGTTTTCAGATGGAGTAATAATAAGTACTGTATAGATGCAATCAGTTTAAGATTGGCCATGTCTGGCAATTAAAGGCAGGTGTCTTGAGTGAGTTAGTTGGGTCAATTTTGTTTCAATATAAAAAATGTTTTAGGATGACTGCCCTTAGGGGATATTTTTGTACAGAATCAAAGGGCTACAAGAATGTATTCCTTGTGCTTCCATAGAGGCCTCAGAAAGAGAGGCATGCATCTGCTGCTTCAAAGATTTAACACCACAGGGATGATGCACATTTAGGAGCTTATGACTTTAATTTCCTAGAGGCCACCTATGGGATAAAATGCAATAACTCTAAAGGATCTAAATGGAACAGGAGCAAGGTTTGTTTGGCTGGACTTTCTGGCAGATGACAGTTATACACTTGCAGATGCCCGTCTAAACATGTGCTCCTTCTCCCCTTCAGCCTCCCTTCATCTGATTGTATATGCAAAGAATTTTCTGGCCTTAGTAAACACTAGGAATGTTAAAAAAATGTAAACATGTGACTCATTGAAGAAATGTGATTAAATATCTGAAACCTTATATCCTCTTTGCAGCACTAAAATACTGAATATTAGGGGGAAAATAATTTAATGTCAGCTTAAGGACACAACAGTTTTCTTAACTTTTGTGACTATAGCACCAGGACTACTAAAATATGGAAACATTTACATTAGTCCCAAGTTAGGTCCAATAACAACCAAAAGCAAAACAACAAAAAAAGGAAGTTCAGCCTACATGGGACATAGGTGGCATGTTGGCAATGGTAACATCTCACTTGGTTTTATATATACATTTATTTATTTTTTTAAAAAACTCCAGCTACCATTTTAAATGATATGGAAAATTCTTTACGCTAGCTGCGAGGCTTTCTTCCCTGCTTTACGGTTATTCTGACATCAACAGGTTAAGCATTCCACTACCAATAAAATCTAAATATATGAAATGAATTATTATCCCATTGTATATTTGATTGCTTACATTTTGTGAAAATTTGATATAAATATGTAAAAGCGTGCACTCACTCCCATAACCAACTTCTCCTCCCTCCTCTTCTCTCTGTTCTTACCCACAAAATTCTCTGTCACCCTGATCATTCCTTTTCCATTTTTTGTCAGAAAAAAAATAGGCTACATCCAACCTGGGAGAACAAGTTACAATAATATGAGGTCACAAACCTTCATATTTTGGCTGGACTAGGTAACCCAGTAGGAAACAAAAAATCATCTTGAAACCAGACAGAGCCAGGAGGACCCCACAGAAAATGGAGAAGAAAACATATAGGAGCAAGCATGGGCAAGGATACTATGAGAACACAGCCCATAGAAATTACTTAGCAGGGCTAATAGTGGCTCACAGAGACTGAAGAGACTACAATAGATGCTGTATGGGTCTGAGTTAGATCCTCTGCATAAACATTTCGGTTTTCTGGCTTTGTGCTCTTTTGGGACTTCCAAAGGCACAAATGGGGCAACGTCTTAGAGTCTTTAGCCATCTAAAGATATTGTTTTTCAAATGAAGGTTCCTATACAGAAAAGACAAGATTAGGAATTATATAAGGTTACTGGGATTGTATAAAATAATAAATTTTAGAGCTTCCCATGTACACAAAAGAGTACGTGCTTCAAGAGTAAGAACAAACACTCAGTCCATCGTGGTCAGAAGAACCAGAAGAGTTAAAACACTGAAGCTTTGTAGTCAGTTCAGTATGTTCTGAGCACCTAGTGTTATTTTTTTAGAAATTCGGGACTTCTGTGTTTGAGAGTATGGAGTATATCCTTTCATGTCTATCCAATTTTTCACAATACCTCTTTACATTTACATTCTCCATTACTGTACAACTCTTCTGGTCTATATAGTTAAGATTTTTATTAAGGTAAGAAATTACTGTTATGTTACTGGTGAACAGTGTTAATGCAAATGTCTACATGTCATATCATGATTCACTGTGCCCTGATAACCCTTAGAACTATTATAGTTTGACCCCCCATTTAGATACCCCTTTCAGTATGACTCACATTGTTCCATGTTGAAGTTGCACAGTCGTTGTAATTGTTTTCTGGACATGTGCAACTTGATCTAATCTTATTCACTCAGACTCATGGTTATGCAATAAAATATAATAGGGAAGGTAGATATTGACACATATTTTGTTATTTAAACTGGACAGGCATGAGGCCCAAATGTATGACAACCATGTGTTTTTGTAACTTGCTGACCATGTTTGAAAGAAAGAGTGAGTGGTATATAACTAGTTTCAGTTCACTGGTTCTATAATTTGTGCTTAGATAAAGGTGTGAATCTCTAAGAGATAGCAGGTATTTTCCAGAAATCACTCCATCCTCTTCATCTAAAAGGAAAACAATAACCACCAAATTCACATCTGAGAAAAATGATGAAACTAGACTGTCAGCTATGGATGAGAATTCTAATTTTTCCTTTAAGTTTTTCCTCTGCAAGTTCTAAAACAGGAATATCCTCTATGAAGTACAACTGATGTCTTGCTGAAAAGTTTAGCTGTGCCAGCCTGTGAAATATCACCCTAACTCAACTTAAGAACTATTTCCATACACACATAGAAGAACAAACTGACTCAAATACCCTTACCTATGTATTTATCCTTAGCTGTCCACCTCTTACAACCATCTGCTCTCTAAATGCTACACATCAAAGAAGTGACCATCAACTATGATTTGCAAATGTTTTTAGGATGCTTATTTTTTCTAGGAGCAAATCTTGGTAGACATTTTATATTGCTTTGTGCTTGGTAGATACTGCAGGAGTTTTGGACATTACTTATATCTCCCAAATGAAAAAAAAAATTGAAGAACTTTTAGGTGATAGGTTATAACAAAACTGATAATGAGTTTGAGAATATAAGTAATGACTTATTTTAGATAGGAAATGCTATAGGAAACTGAAGCATTATTGAATATGGGAATGAATTTTACAGAGGAAACTTTTACATACTTGTTTTTCTCTATTCTATTTAAGTGTGTTCAGTGGCTGGGGGCATGGTTAGTTCAATGGGCATTGAGATATGTCTTTTATTTAAGGCAAAAAGGGCAAGATATATATCTAGATGCATCACAGGACAGTAGTCCTTTTCCATGTGGTATTCATTGCCATTCCTGATTAATGGGCAAATGTTTGGATTATGCACTATATGTAATATATCAGAGGAAATAATATTGAATTGCTAGAAAGGGAAGATAGCGCCTTCAGTGTATAATGATAGTTCTGTTTGTAGGCAAGGAGACCGACCTGAGAGAAACAGCTGGAATAAATTTGGAATTGAGTGAGAAAAGGATGCTAGGCTTGCACCTTTGGCATTGACCTCTAACATATTTGGTAAGTTGGATAAAAGAAGAGAAATTGAGCTACTGGTTCTTCTTAGATACTGTTTTTTGTTTTGTTTGTTTCAATTCTAAATGGACCTTGACAAAAGAAGAGATGCCCCTTATGTCTTTAGTCGACACAGAACAACAGGAATCAGGAAGCTAATAGTTAGATACAGGTTGCAATTATGACCAGGTTTCAGAGGCAAATCTAGGATAAGAAAACTGAACTTCTAAGTAGTTAGAAATTAAAAATCTTTACCTAAGAAACAAAGCATCTCTAAAAGACTTTTTGACTTTGGGAAATGTGACAGAAGTTACCTTTCTGAATGTTTCAGAATCAAAGAAACTGAGCAATATAACCACAATAGTCATCC
The DNA here is from genome assembly GCF_008632895.1 of Mastomys coucha. Lineage (NCBI taxonomy): Eukaryota > Metazoa > Chordata > Mammalia > Rodentia > Muridae > Mastomys > Mastomys coucha. The sequence continues at coordinate 51,049,880 of NW_022196904.1, read as the reverse complement.
TGTGATAAATGCTGTATAACTTTAAGCAGTGCAAATGGAATCACCCCTTGATGCACTGTTACATATGAAGAATTAGAAGGACATTGGCATGACCAAATAATTTGCACATAAATGTAAAATCTGATGAACAATATTGACATAAAAATCAAAGGGGACCAGTATGATACCTATGTCTCTTGTGTTGACCTCTGTAAGCTAGATTAAGATTTAATGGCCTTGCTGAGACTATTTGTAGAACAGTATATTTATACACTTGGAAATTCCTTGATAGATCTAAGACCATCATATCTAGTGTACCTGTATAATGAAAATGCTATATGGTAAATATAAGTAAAACACAAGCAGAGGAAAGTGTTTATACTGGAAACTATAAAACAACTGTGAAAAGATTTGTGTTGAATCTGAGTTTCTAAGGAAAAAATGTTGAAAGAAAGTCAAAATCTGTGCTTGTGATACAGTTGCAGAATTTAAAGACTGACAAAATTATAGTAAAAGGCATCCACAATGAACAATTATATATGTGAAACAAGTCTGTTCATCATATAGAGACTTGTCCATATGGTATTTTTACACTATGGTGCCATTTTCAACATGAACTGCCTATTAACTTCTACCTTCCCTATTACAGAATACTAGAAAGACATTGTTCCAATGTTTCCCAATTTTACAAGTAGCACCTGCATAGCAAATAGCTGGATTTCTAGCAAGCAGATTCATAAAGCTATCCCTACTATCAGGAGTGTAAAATGTACAAGGAATACTCATATAGAGATTTCCAGGCACTATAGGTAGCCATTGGAAAGGACATTCTCTACATTAGGATAATGACTTCTCACATGATGACAAGCAAAACTGTATAGACTCCTTTGTAAGTAGTGCAAAGGGAACATACCCAACATGCAAAAGTTGTATAAAGAACAAGCAAGCAGCAGGAGCCACATACATCAGTTTAAATACTGATGGAGTAATGAAGGAGATCACTGTTTGGAAGCTCTAGGAGATGGAAGAGTAATGGATCAGAGAGAATGACTGAGGGTTTTACACACCTAATTAAGTGCTTCATACTCATCCTATTTTATCCAACATTAATAGGTGGAAGAAAAATAGAGTCTAACAGAGTCAAATTTACACATGCTTTAGTATGCCTGGTTTATATTAGATGTTAATGTCTCATTATTTGTGATATTTTGAAACATGCTCAGAATGATGATGGATTTAAAAATAATTCAACAAGTTTATCATCTCTGTAGTACTACTATTAACTATTAGTGACTCAGACTTTTTCCTTATTGTTCTATTTAAAGTAGGGTTTCTGTTTGTTTTTATGTAGATAGCATAATGACAATCTCTAAATATTCTTCAGATTTGGAAACTCATTTAATAGACTTGGATGTGTTCCTGAATAGTCGATCAAAAAACATTCATTCACAAAGTGGGCAAAGACAGGGTTTGTTGTAGAAATCTTGGGAGCTTAGGTGTTATGACACACAAGAAAAACTTTACAAAGTTATCAGGAAAGCTTAAATAGTCTTTGACTTTAAATATTAAAACATAAATGAAAGATAAAAGCAGATGGTTTTAGAGGCTTGTGAACTGTGACATTCTGTGCTAAGAATTCACTACCATTTGTTGGCTATCAAGACTTTAGACATGTTTAACTCAGTAAAGGCTAATATCAGATTTGTTGGTTGCCTTTCAGGCATTATGAAAATGTTCCTATTACTGAGGAAGTTGATTCATTTGTATATGTGACTTGGAAAAATAAAATTAGGTACAGCCCCAAAAATTCCATCTTTGAGAGGTAGCACCAAATTACCAGTACAAACAAATAACTATACAACAGAAAATTAAGCACTTGTGGAATTTACATGTTTCAAAATGGAAGTTTTAGGCCAAGATGTGCTCATTAGTGGAATAATGGCCTGAGTCTTTAATGTAGAGAATCAGAATTCTTTTTATTTCCAATCAGACACACTTTTTATTATTTGAACATTTCATAAAATACATAATGTATTTTTATTAGATATTTTATTTATTTACATTTCAAATGTTTCCCCTCCAAAAAAACAAAACAAAAACCCTGTTCTCTCCTCTTTCCCTGTGCTCACCAACCCACCCTCTCTTTTATCCTACCCCTGGCATTCCCCTATACTGGGGCATAGAACTTTCTCAGGACTAAGGGCCTCTCCTCCCATTGATGACCAATTAGGCCATCCTGTGCTTTACATATGCTGCCATGTATACTCTTTGGTTGGTGGTTTAGTCTCTGGCGGCTCCAGGGGTACTGGTTAGTTCATATTGTTGTTCCTCCTATAAGGCTGTAAAGTGTAAAGACCTTCAGCTCCTTGGGTCCTTTCTCCAGCTCCTTCATTGGAGAACCTGCACTCAGTCCAATGGATGGCTCTGAGCCTCCGCTTCTGTATTTGTTGGGCACTAGCAGAGTCCCTCAGGAGACAGCTATATCAGGTTCTTTTCAGCAAGTACTTCTTAGTATCCACAATAGTGTCTGAGTTTGGTGATTGTAAATGGGAATGATCCCCAGGTAGGACAGTCTGGATTGTCCTTCCTTCAGTCTCTGCTCCACACTTTGTCTCTTAATCTCCTTCCATGGGTATTTTTCCCTCTTCTAAGAAGAATCGACATATCCACATGTTGCTCTTCTTCTTGAGTTTCTTGTGGTTTGTGGATTGTATTTTGGGTATTCTGAGCTTCTATTGGAATAAATGTCCAATCCAGAAGGGAAAAAAATTACAGGTTGGTATGAGTCACTTAGAGAAATATGTGTGACAAAAGAGGTCATGGGCTTCAGTGAGGAAGCATCTCCTACAAATTGCTTATATGTAGTACCAGGAAAAGTGTTTCTCTACATTTATGTTTACATTCATGGAGTGTTCCTATACTCCATGTCAGTAAATACAGTTTTATATATCTTCATTTTCATCATTTCTCTCAGTTATTCTTCATGTTGTCTATTCTAAAGAAGTCCCTTTTCTCAAAGTGTGGCTTTTAGAAAAGAAATCAGTATCCAATAAAGTAGCTTAGAAAATATCTTATACCCGATAATACTTTATTAGTATTTATTTATTTGTTTGTGTTCACAAGTGTGTGTAGAGACATCCAGGCTATGGCCAGAGGAGAATGCCTGGTGCACTTCTCTATCATACTTGCCCTCATCCCTTGGTTATTGCACTGCAGCTGCAGTTTGGGGGCTCGAAGCAAGCTCCAGTGATTCCAATTTCCTCTCTATGCCCCAAACACTGTGGGTATGCATGCATAACAACATCGACTTTTGTACATAACTTTTGGAGACTAAATCCTGATTATTTATGCTGTCCCAGAAAGAATTTTTTTTCTCGTATAAATGACATTTAATTGGGCTAGCTTACAGGTTGAGAGGTTTAATCAATTATCATCAAGGTGGGAGCACAGCAGCATCCAGGCAGGCATGATACAGGCAGAATTGAGAGTTCTTCATCTTCATCTGAAAGCTGCTAGTGTAATACTGGTTTCCAGGTAGCTAGGATTAGGGTATTAAAGCCCATGCCCACAGTGACACAACTACTCCCACAAAGCTCACTCCCTGGGCAAAGCATATCAAACCATCCATAGTAGAATCCTTAGCATCTCCCCCTTCTAATGTCTGGATGACAGGAAAAGCACTGCTGTGTCTTTATTTCTAACATCCCTCTAACACTTTTACAGACATGAATCTCTGTCCTGTCCCCAGCCATAGACCATTGTTTCTATAAGCCTAAGTTGGTCATGGAAGGACACTCTTTTTGCTATAGGAGGTATACTAGAGAGACTAATAACTAAGAGTTAAGTAAAAATTTGTGAGTTGTTATGAATTTAATTAATTCAGTTATAGCTGGAAACTTCAGGACCCCTACCTTGGTGGCATTGATATATTCATAACTTTTGTATATGTAGATATGTTTTGAAACTCTCTGTCATAATTTTAGAGTCAAGAAATCTTGAATAAATGATGAATATACATACGTGTTTTGAAGAGCAATTAGAGGCCATGTACCTGAGACCCAAGAGGATATATGAGCAATTTTTTAGAATTGAATCAGAGATTATGAAAACTAGTGGTTTGTACAGTCTTTGTTGTAACCACATGTGCAAATGTGTTTTAACTGGAAAGACATCACATTGGTGAACCAATTAACATATCTGACTTTCTTATTGAAGTATGAGGAATGCTGATTAATATAGGATCAAGTACCACTCAAAGCCAATTGCATAACCTAGAATCCCCACTGTCCTTGAGCAACAGGTTCCTGAATAACTTGAAGACTGGTGCACAGCTCTGAGATTTTCTTCTTCCAAGCAGTCCTTACTGTGTATGTAACTCTAGGAAAGGGACCCTATGACTTAAGACTTTTAAACAATTCCTTAGCCTTGTAGGCTTTATTTCAACTCAGAGGAAATTGTTGCACAATACTCTGTTTTCCTCCAGCTCTTACAGTCTTTTGGTCACCTCTCTCAGAAGAGTCCCTGCTCCTTGGATAGTATAGCATGGTGTTTTCTATGGCTGAGAGCTGAGCTACTGTGTCATAGCAACAACAGCAACTTAATCTCAGAAGCTTGACACCTTAAGTCTCCCTGTACACCTCCCATTACAAAAATAAAGAAGGTTTCTTCATGATCAATAGAGGCTGGATGCAGAAGTGATCTTTCACCATATGCACAGATGTTTAGAAGGCAGTTTGACAAGCATATAACATTAATTTCACAAAACAGTGGTCACCTACTAGGATCTACAACTTTGACATTCAAGGAATTTTGTCCTGTCTTATGGTACCAGGTGGAAGATCCATCTTATGGAAGAGACCTTAAATCCATAAGGAAAACAGTGGATTGACGCCATACCAGTCATACCACTATTGCACATCTTACATGGCACATTGGTACTGTAGTTTGGGTAGTCTACAGCTGAGCTAACCTGCTGGTGCCAGATTTCCCTAAATCCCTCACATGATGCCTTCCAACACTATGAAATTGTGTTTCATAATAGTAGGAAGCTTCCAGTTCCATCACAGCCTGATTTTTATACATCCTACAACCATAGCATTTGGTATCTCCATCAATAGGGATTTGGCACCTAGTTCTGACATGCAACCAACAGCATTGACAGTTGTTTTTGTAGGGACTTGATTTTCTCCCAGGACAACAATTTCTAGACAGGCAGCCCTACCCTAGCACAGTTTTTTTTTTTAAAATTCATCCACCTAATTGCTTCTAAGAGTGTCTTTTGCTGTTCACACAAGAGTTTTCATTTAAAGTCCTTTCATTGATGTCTTCTTTATATTTCTGGTCCTTTTCCAAATTTCTTGGGTTCTTTGTATACACTGGATATTACCCCTCTATCCAATGGATGTAGCATTGGTAAAAATCTTTCCCAATCAGTTGATTGCTGTTTTGTCCTATTGAAACTGTCCTTTGCCTTATAGAAACTTTTCAATTTTATTAGGTCCCATTTGTCAATTCTTGATCTTAGAACATAAGACATTGGTGTTCTGTTCAGGATTTTCCCTTGTGTTCAATGGTCTTCCCTATTTTTTATTCTATTAGTCTCAGTGTATCTGGTTTTATGTGGAGGTCCTTGATCCACTTGGAGTTGAGCTTTGTACAAGGAAATAAGAATGTATTGATTTGCATTCTTTTACATGGTGATTGCCAGTTGAGCCAGGACCAATTGCTGAAAATGCTGTCTTTTTCCCACTGGATGGTTTTAGCTCCTATGTTAAAATCAGGTGACCATAAGTGTATGGGTTCATTTCTAGATCTTCATTTCTATCCCATTGATCTTCCTTCATGTCTCTGTACCAATATCATGAAGTTTTTGTTTTTGTTTTTTATCACTATTGCCTGTAGTACAGTTTATTGTCGAGGTGGTGATTAACCCAGAAGTTAATTTATTGTTGAGAATCTTTTTTGGTATCCTGTTTGTTTGTTTTTTGGTTTTTTTTGGTTGTTTGTTTGTTTTTTGTTATTTGAAATGATTTCTTTCTTCAGAGACTTGAAGTTTTTGTCATACAGATCTTTCATTTGCTTGGTTAGAGTCACACCAAGGTATTTTATGAACTGTTTTTCGTACACTGTTCATGCCCTTTGCTTTTTCTTGAGAGGTAGAGTTACCAATTTGGAATAAACTTTCCCCAGTTTACCAAACTAGCTGCTACTTTTGGATTCTGCATTTTTCTTTTATTGAATACTTTATTTATATTTCAAATGTTATCACCTTTCCACATCTCCCCTCAGGAAATATACTATCCCACCCACCTACTTGCATATTGCATTTTCCTGGTGCTTGGAAGCCAGGAGAGGAACAAAGGATACCCTCTTCAAGGGGATCAGCTTCTCCTAGTTTAACTAACCTACCAATTTTGCCCTATTGGGTACAGATTGCTTGACCACAGTGGTTCTACTACCCACCATATATGGCTCCAAATTCCAGAGTCTAATTCTGGAGTCCAGCTGTTCTTCCTTAACCTTCTCAAACCATCCAACTGTCCTCAACTATTCAGTGTCTCTCTGGATCCTAGAGCCTGCATTGTGTATCCGGGCATCTCTAGATACTAAGATACTTTACTCTCCATGTATGGAAATTCTTATCCCTTTTCAAAAGCTTCTCCCAGTCTACCTTTCCAACTCTTATCTCATCTACTTATCTAACTACACATCTACTGGGTAAGTGTCAACCTGGATCTCCCTGCTTTGTCTACTATTACTACAAAATCCACACTGGTATGCCAGTAAGCACCTATAGTCCCATTGTTCTCCCACCACAAAAACAAGGAATACCTTTCCTCGTTGTGTATAAATGTTTCTCTTTGACAAGTCTCTCACTCTACTTGGGGGATACTTCAGATTGAGATTTGTGGTATAACTATTACTCTTCTCTACTCTCATGCCTAGGTCATACAGCACCCACTATTTATTGTTGACCATGAACTCTTCTCATTCAAAACCTAAGTCCTCTTCTTTATTGTCTAATTCAGTATCTGTCTTACCTCATAATTAGTGATGTTATTAAGCCTCACCACCTCATTTTTTAGTGCAACATAACCTGTCTAAAATACAAATTCCAGAGTCTAGTTCTGGAGTCCAGCTGCTCTTCCTCAACCTTCTCAAACCATCCAACTATTCTCAACTATTCAGTGTCTCTCTGGATCCTAGAGCCTGCATTGTATATCTGGGCATCTCTAGATACTAAGATACTTTACTCTCCATGTTTGGAAACTCTTATCCCTTTTCAAAAGCCTCTCCCAGTCTACCTGTCCAATTAGTTTGTATTAGTCCCAATGGTGAAAAGATAGCAAACTGAATCAAATATTGCCAACACATGGACAAGTTGTTCAAATATGCAGGTTTTGCTTATTCTCCTTTCTGAACTTTCCCTCTGTATACCATGCCTGGTTTACCAGGTTCTCCTGGGAAGAGCTCAACCCCTTCTTGAAACTGAGAAGGACCTGAGCTTTTGGCTACCATATTTCTCATCTTCTATATAGAGGACGCGCCCCTTTAAGGCTTTCTTCTGCCTAGATCAGCATTCTCTCAGTTGGATCTCTCAATCCTATTCCCAACTCCTTTCTCCTCACAGATTTCTCCTCACCTAGCACAGATCATATCCACTTCCAAACAGATAACAACTATGCTTGCAGAAAAGTGTCAGGTCCTAGCTTCTTTTCTGAATCTCCGTTTCCTATGGCTAATATCTCCCAGATAGAAAGATGTCTTGAGATTTGTTGTTGTCATTGTCATCATCATTTTTGTTGTTATTTCTGCTGAACCATCTAGCTTCACAAAAGAATTCATGACGTCCTATTCAATCCTATAACCTCATCTGCCACAAACTCTATGCCATTTTTCATCTATTCTTACCACTGTAGATAGTAGAAAGTCTGTTTACCTCCTCAATCCTACACAGATATGTCCACCACAGACATAATTCTGATCTGTTAGAAGCAGATGCAATTCCTTTGTTGCCTCCACCCCTGAAACTACCAGGTTAAGGCTGAGAATAAGTGCACTGGCAAGGTAGCCAGGGAAAATTGTGATTTGCCTCTTGGCTATAATCTCATAAGGCAATTCCTTTTGATAAACTGAAGGCTGTCACCCAGAGACAAGACAAATATCCTGCAGTGTTCCTCATCCTTCTTATAGAAATCCTCTTTCAGTACTCAATGTTAGATACTAATTCTTATAAGGGCATGCTTACCTTTGACTTTCACTACCTTTCTCAGGTAGCTCCTGATATTTGAAAAAAAAAAGCATAAAATTCTGGTTGATGGTCTTCAATGTTCCCAGAGATATCTGTTGAATATAGCTCAGGCTGGGCCCTAGCAGAAGGTACAGTAATGTATTGTATAGTTATTGGCATATCAAAATCTAGGTGTAGATCTTTGTTGTGGTGTCCATATCATGTTGGACACATTTAGGAGAGTCACTGATAGGATATGGGAGTCTTTGTCATAATAATCTTAAGCATATCAAATGCCATGCTCAGTATACCTCTTAAACATAAAACAAGAAACTAGTTAAAACTTAATCTCATAACTAATTGCATCAATTCTTAACATGACTTACTTTCTCTTGCACTTAAAATCCTAGTAGCTTTTACATAAAAGCTTTAGGTTAAGACTAAGTTAAGACATAAAAGCTTATTCAGCTATTAAAAACAATGAACTTATGAAATTCTTGGGGAAATGAATAGATGTGGAGAATATCATCCTGAGTGAGTGTACTGACTGGTTTTGTGTGTCAACTTGACACAGACTGGAGTTATCACAGAGAAGGGAGTTTCAGTTGGGGAAGTGCCTCCATGAGATCCAGCTGTAGGGCATTTTCTCAATTAGTGATCAAGGGTAGGGCTCCTTGTGGGTGGTGCCATCCCTGGGCTGGAAGTCTTGGGTTCTATAAGAGAGCAGGCTGAGCAAGCCAGGAGAAGCAAGCCAGTAAGGAAAATCTCTCCATGGCCTCTGTGCCAGCTCCTGATTCCTGACCTTTTGAGTTCTAGTCCTGACTTCCTTTGGTGATAACAGCAATGTGGAAGTAAGCTCAATAAACCCTTTCCTTCCCAATTTGCTTCTTGGTCATGATGTGTGTGCAGGAATAGAAACCCTGACTAAGGCAGTGAGGTAACCCAATAACAAAAGAACACACCTGGTATGCGTTCTCTGATAAGTGGATATTAGTCCAGAAGAGTGGAATACACAAAATACAACCCACAAACCACAAGAAACTGAAGAAAAGGGAAGACCAAAGTGTGGATACTTCTTCCCTTCTTAAAAGGGGGAACAAAATACCCATGGAAGGAGTTGTAGAGACTAACTATGGAGCACAGAGGGAAGGAAGGGCAATCCAGACACTGCTGCACCTGAGAATCTTTCCATATTCAATCATCAAATCCAGACACTATTGTGGATGCCAGTAAGTGGTGACTGACAGGAGCCTGATATGGCTGTCTCTTGAGAGGCTCTGACAGTACCTTACTAATATAGAAGTATTGGATCACAGCCATCCATTGGACTGAGTGCAAGGTCCCCAATGAAGGAGCTAGAGAAAGGACCCAAGGAGTTGAAAGGCTTGCAGTCACTTAGGATGAACAACAATATGAACTAACTAGTACCCTCAGAGCTCCCAGGGACTAAAACACCAACGAAAGAGTACACATGGGGGGACTCATGGCTCCAGCAGCATATGTATAGCAGAGGATGGCCAAGTCGGTCATCAGTGGGAGGAGAGGAAGAGGACATTGGTCCTGTGAAGGCCCTATGCCCTAGTGTATGGGAATGCCAGGGCCAGTAAGCAGGAGAGGGTGGGGTCCTGAGCAGGGATAGGGGAGAAGGAACAGGGGTTTATTTTTGTTTTTTTATTTTATTTTATTTTATGTTTTTTAGAGGGGAATCTGGGAAAGGAGATACTGTATAACATGTAAATAAAGAAAATGTAATAAAAAAGGCATAAAAGCTTTAGGTTAAGACTTTAAGTTACATACTTTTTATGTTTGAGCCTTAAAAAACATGGTTCTGAACTGAAGATCTAGTATCACAATGGAATTTGTACTCAATAAATACAGTTCATGAAGAGACTGGAAACATTTTTGATTTTATACAGTATATCATTATAGAACATAACAATTTCCCATATGATTTAGTTTATAGAAAATCTATACTTATAAATAAGGTAATTCAATTACTACCATTGTAAACAATGCAATGAATCTAAATGGAATCATGGAACATGCTTTAAGATTAACTGAGCATAGACTTTTAATCACTAGCAGCAAATTATGAGTTTTAAACTTGCCCAATAGTTTATAAGTTTTTTGACACTGGACTTTACAAACATGCCTGGGTCTAAAAATGGTGAGCAATAACCAACTTTCAGAGCCAGCAATAAAGTTGATGAGTATAAAACAACTTGAAAATCGTCAATGTTAATTAAGTTTCAAATTTCTATTATACCAAGTTCATTGAAGAAAAAGTTCAGAGGTGAACTCTGGGGCTCTGGTAGCTGGTGATAGGAGAAAGAAACAAAGACATTCATGCATCCAAGAACTAGAAAAGACATAAGTATTTAGACATAAATTTAAATTAGCTTTTGTTAAACTATTTAACCTTAAACTTTTATCATCATATAAAGAATACTTTAAACAAGTGTTGAATCATACATATAGTATGTTGTAAAAAATGTAAGGTATGTTCAACATCATATTAAAAATACATTAAACAAGGGCTGAATCACATATATAGTACATTGTAAAAATATTTCTTTGAATTTTTATCATCATAAAAATATCAGTATAATCATAAAATATGAACTCGTTGCTTTCTTAGACAAAAATGAGATTCAATAATAAACAGAGAGTTCACTAGGAGTAAGAAGTTTTATAGTTGCTATTTAATACAATTTGGTCTTCTTAAGATGGTAAAGTCACATGGCAGATTGTAAACCACCTAAGCATGGTTGCTATTTATGATGAGTTGCATCCAAGTTATATGTACATATACACATATTGAGTTGAAAGTGTTACTTATACAATACATATACCATAAACGAGAGTACTTAAACATTTGTACGTAAAATTATTTGAGTAAATTTACTTTATATGTTAAATTAAAGTTAATTTAATACATTTATTATATCAATTTAAAGCCAAATATTGTTACAGACTATATGGATGTTAAATCATGCACAATGAGGAAACTACAAATCCTTAGATAAGGGTTTACAGCATAACCTTAAGATATTTACTTTTCTTTTTTGAGAGCAGAGTGCATAGAAATAAGATAAAAATGGGGAATTAGAACCTTTGATGTAAGAGAGTTTGTGAGCCTAGAGCAGAAAAGTTTAGATAAAAAATAAGTGGGAATCATTTGTGCATGGTAGTGAGAACTTGAAATTCAGATGTGCCAATTTCAGAACTTTGAGTGGAACCAAGTTTTTGTAATGAAATCTGCATTCATGAAGAGAAGGAGGGAGAGCATGGTTGGCTTAGTACAGGCTGGCTGTAGGAAGCCAGAAAGAGTGATGGGGCAAAGTCACCGGAGGGTACATGTGGGCAGGCTGAAAGCCAAAGCAACTGAGAGGGATTCTAGACAGAAAGAGTGATGGGGCAAAAATCACCTGAGGGTACATGTGAGCAGGCTGAGAGCCAAAGCAACTGGGAGGGATTCTAGCTAGTTTTGAATCAATTTCACAGGTAAATGATTGTACATACCTCAAGAGTTTTTAGATAAGTAACTTGATTCAGTACAACCATTGTCAAGATCAAATGTATGTGTTGCAGTCCCTGGAATATACCCTACCCTGATCTGTTGAAGCTGATTTACAAGATGTTTAAGCAGTATGAGGAAGAGACCAGGCAGAAAGAAACAGGGCTTGGAGAAAAGAGAAATAGGTGATAGGCAATCTCTTTCATTTCTCCCAATGTTCTATATTATTTTCAAAGGTCCCTAGTAAAATTAGAAATATAATTGGAAATGTGAATAAATTTAAGGCCAGTCAATTGGTGTCAGGTATAGAGGATGCAAGTTTACTATAAGGGATCCCAAGGAGTAATGAGAAGTTACTCAAGACACTGTTCTCCTGGATGAGAGGGAGAAAATGTCACTGGAGGCCACAGGCTCCAGCATGCAGGGATGATTGAACAAGGAACATTCAGTGTGTTGTAATTACAATCAATGGGATCAATGTCTTAGCCTGGCTAAGTAAGGTATCAACACCTGGTACCAGGGTTTTCCTAGAAGACAAGAGGCAAGAAAAAAGTCTAATTCTAAGTAGTATCATCGCATTCAAATGAAAAGTGTGCTGAAGAGGGTCACAAAACCTAGATGGCCTAGAGGAGCTTTAAGATTAACAGGTAATTCCAGAGTGGGGTGATAGAAGAGAACCAGCAGACAATAGCCCAGTAGAGCCTATGGATACTGCAGAGTTGCAGGACCAAGTATGGTAGGTTGGGGACAGGTGATGAACCTTGGCCTTAATGGCAATGGTTGGGAGTACCTCTGCTTATAAGCATATCAGAGGAGTGCTGGGCATTATAAAGTTCACTCCTTCAAACTTAGGAAAATATTTACACAGATGCAAATGAAATTTATGCAATTGTTGCAGGTGGGTGGGTTGGTGAGTGATCAGTGAACCAGAAAGCAGATTTGGGAATGGTAGCTGAGGGTTGAAAGTAGAGTTCTGGTGTATGGCTTAGACCTAGGAGAAGTATCATAAACACCAGTGTACTGGCTGGTTTTGTGTGTCAAGTTGACACAGGCTGGAGTTATCACAGAGAAGGGAGCTTCATTTGGGGAAGTGCCTCCATGAGATCCAGCTGTGGGGCATTTTCTCAATTAGTGATCAAGGGTAGGGCCCCTTGTGGGTGGTGCCATCCCTGGGCTGGAAGTCTTGGGTTCTATAAGAGAGCAGGTTGAGCAAGCCAGGAGAAGCAAGCCAGTAAGGAATATCCCTCCATGGGCCTCTGTGTCAGCTCCTGCTTCCTGACCTGCTTGAGTTCCAGTCCTGACTTCCTTTGGTGATAACAGCTATGTGGAAGTGTATGCTGAATAAACCCTTTCCTCCCCAACTTGCTTCTTGGTCATGATGTTTGTGCAGGAAGAGAAACCCTGACTAAGACAACCAGGAAAGCCTATTATTGAGTTTCAGCAAAAATGTCATGAAATATAATATAATGTGGTGTGGGGTACCTGGCTGACCCATGGCAATGTGCCCACTTGAGTAATTATGCCATACAGTAGAAGTTTAAAAGGGAAAAGAAGAAGCACAGGCCATGTAGACAGGTAGATAGACAGATACAGTAGAATAATGGGGGCAAAGAAAGGAGAGGTTTGTGCAAACAAGGACAAAAAGGGGTGAGAGAGAATGTCAGAGATTATATGAGAGAATGCTGGGGGGGGGGGTTCCTTTTATCAGGCCACAAACCTATGTGACACACCTGATGGTGGCAGCAGATGATGACAGTAGCAATTGCTGGGACCCTGAGGGCACCCTAGTGGAATCATCTGTAAGCCAACACTTTGACTATACTTCCTGGTTACTCTGGTATAATTTATCCTTCTAAGATCCCTGTGGTGGCTGTTAATGGCTGGCCCTACCAGCCAAAGTCTTCAGGCCCTACTTTTCTCCATCTGGGTCAAATTGATAGCTCACTCCATCCTTGTTATACCATGTGGCACAACCCCTTTCTTGGGCAGAGATATCATGAATAAATTAAGCATTTTCTTTTGTTTTCAATTAACTTCCTGTGGCCTGCATCCTCCTCTCTCAGCCTTGGAAGAACTTCTTTCTAAGAAATTCTTAATCCTACTCCCACCAGAATATTATGTTGATCCAAGATTGTGGTACAATTTTGCCTTTGTAGCCTTCCATCATTTCTAATTTAGATTCTGCTCTAGATGCTTACCTTTCACCATGTTACTCTCAATTTCATATTCCCCCAAAACAGGCAGAGCTGAAAATCTTGAGAATACCTTGATAAAGGTATTTACAAGCTCACTCACTCAGTCTACAACACTCCTACCTTGAATATCCCAAACCCAAAATCAATTTGAGGAACCACAGGGTGGTAGCAGTCAAATTGATCAGTTTAGTCATTTACTGGGTAAATGAAGGAATGTCAACCTAAAGTGCTCTAGGGAATTGAAGTGGAAATCTCAAGGAAAATTAATCTGGATTTCATGCAGCTAATAGTTAGTGTCCTATATTTATGGTTTTATTCTTGATATTGACATGCTAAAAGAACAATTAATGGTGACAATATGATCCACCCATATTCTAATACACAGGGTTTATGTTTGATGTTGAGTTTTGACTTTTTTACACTAGCTCATGACAGATGACCATAGAATTTCAAAACAGTTTACCAAATTTGTCATCTCTGCAGTCCTATTGTTCATTATTGCATTATGGTTCTGGAATTTTACTCATTGTTCCACCCATCCCACCCTCTCTGTCTCTCTCTGTTTCTGTCTCTCTGTCTCTCTCTGTCTTTCTGCCTCTGTCTGTGTCTCTGTCTCTGTCTTTCTCTGTCTCTCTGTCTCCCTTTATCTCTGTCTCTCTCTC
>NW_022196904.1:51005188-51035287 GCF_008632895.1 Mastomys coucha | reverse complement strand
TCTCTCTCTCTCTCTGTTTTACTATATTCTTCATGGGATCTAGTTCCTAGTTTTGATAACTACCCCTGAGAAGGCTTCTAAGAATTAAGTTCCTGATTTCTACTCATTTGTACAGCTTGCATTTTTCACAGTAAAAAAAATCAGTCAAAATGTGTCACCTAATTCAATAATGCCATAAGATGTTATACATAGAACTATAGTTCTATTATCTTACATATATATTTCTGTGGGCATAAAATTATGTATTTATAGGCACTTAGGCAAATCTTAGTGACAAGGGAAGTCAGAGACTACAGGGAAGAAATCTGTGCTTTGATTGGTTAAATGTAGTACCTTCTATGTTTCCCAGGTAATTTTAATTGTTTTAACATACTACTACTATTTAGTCTCTTATAATATTTTAGTGTTTTGCATCAGAAGAGTATCTAGGCATATCAGGGCTGTGGAATGTGGAAAAGACCATACCACTTAATGCACATTGCACAAGAAATGAATTAGGGGGTTGGGACAGTTGAACAGTGAATGGAGAAAAAGAAAGCAGGGTGTGATGCATGGGCTTTAGAAGGATATGCTACTCATGGTGTCAGTAGAAAAGTGTTGCCCTTTGTTGCTGGTTATGATGTGTCTGCTGGCTCTCAGTGCTGAACCTGGGATGTTTCTGGAATGTGGGGCACTTCTAACAATCCTCCCCTTTGCTTATGACAAAAGATGAGAAAATTGTAAAGGATGGCTAGTGAATCAGTTACAGGGGTGCAATGTACTTTAGATTACTTCTATTTGATTTTGGGATCTAAAAAAAGCTGGGAAGGTGGCCAAGTCCAGGTAGAGCTGGCTGTTTCACCCTCTTTAGGCTCCTGAGAATCATCTGATGTAAGCAGTTTTTGTTTTTTATTAAAATTTGCTTCATTGGGTTCTTATATCTTTACAGCCCTTCCGAACCTCATCCACCCTAACACCCCAACACTAGTTAGGAGTGAAAGGAAATAAGAGCAGAAATGGCACGTGGACGCCTTACATTGTACTTTCTGTTCAGCAGGGATGTAATTTCTTGAGGTAATTCCCACATTTGTTGTCAGGGTAACAAGCAGTCCAATAAACCAGTATTAACAAACACAGCAGCAGAATAAGCCAGCAAGACCTCTGAGGGCTCTCACATTTACACTCTTTCAAGTGTTCCAAGAACTGAATTATCTGCAGCTAGCAAAAATTATACTTCTCCCAGAGCACATATGACAGAATTATTCTACTGAACAATCTGTAGCAGCCCTATATTCTATACTGTGATTAAAACAAACACCCATTCACATAACATAATTAGTTTTAACAGAAAACATAATTTTCACCAAATTCTAGGTTTAGCAAAATGCAGACAGTTTCTTCAGTTCTGAACTCCCTGGGGTTAGGAAATTTGAAGCTGCCTGGGATGAAAGGCTTAGGAACCCACAGAGCTGGTGGGTTGTTGGAACAGATATGTATATTAGAGACAGAAGGTAACATAAAGGAGTTTAGGAGAATTTGTTTTTTGTTTTTTTTCTTTTTCAAGACCGGGTTTCTCAGTGTAGCCCTGGCTGTCCTGGAACTCGCTCTGTAGACCAGGCTGGCCTTGAATTCAAAAATTAGCCTGCCTCTGTCTCCAAGCACTGGGATTAAAGGCATGAGCCACCACTGCCTGACGAGAAATTATTTTCTTAGGTGTACATTTGAAACTTTTAGGACTGTAATCCTGGGTGTTGGTGGTGGGAAGTCCTATAGCTGGGAGGGTGGGTATGGGAGAAGATCCTACCCCTGGAAATATACAACAGCCAGGCTGAGGAAATAGACTCTCAATCAACAGTTCTTATCAGCAGTCCTGTTAGAGGTGAATTCAAGTAGATTCTTTGAAACTTACAAGAACATTTTAGTGTAAAAAATTATTTATCTTTTAGATATGTTTGCATTATCTCTGATTTTAATCAGTACAGGAATCAACAAAGAAGTCTGCACTGTAAAAATTGCAGTGGATTCACAGATTTGAAACTTACTAAAACCAGATAAGCACAGAATGATTTAGGGTTAACAGCATTAACATACTTTATACCTGGCTTTAATCTATATTTAGAAAAAAAACAAAAGAAGTTTAAATTTTAAACTTGTGACTATGGTAATATTAGAAGTACTTTACCAGAATTAGATCAATAACTTACCAGAACTGCATTGCTAACTTTCTGAGCTTTTGAACTCATAATTTAACAAGTGAAAGAGATCTATACCATATTTTTTATATTTTATATATTTTAAGTCCCTTTATTATAACTTTAAATATTTCTTTTAGACATGCTGTGACAGTGTCTTAGATATTTATAACTTAAATTTACATACTTATTGGAGTTTTTATTTATTTACATTTCAAATGTTATCCTCCTTCCCAGTTTCCCCTACACAAACACCTTATCCTATCTGCCCTCCCACCTACTTCTATGAATGGGCTTACCAACCCACTTACTTCCATGTCACTGCCCTAGCATTCCCCTATGCGGGGTCATTGACCCTACACAGGACCAAAAATTGCAGAGTTAAGGTTAATGTATATAGATTTTCATTTATATATACAGATTTTAAGCATAAGCCTTAAGTTATCCTTTTAAAGCCAAATTTTGTTTCAGATTTTAAAATATGCAAGGTAATTTCTATCATATGAATTTTAAACCATAGACAATGAACTTTAAGTTTGACATATTTACAGAACAGTATTTAGAGGTGTTTTGAGAGTACAGCATGACAAAATAATAGAGATTGAAATAGTTTAAAGCAGAAAACTATAAGAAATAAAGAGCCTTTGATATCATTTGCTTTCTTAGTAGTATAAGTTAACTACAATCTGTAAGAATATGGAAATCAACTGCACCAATTTTTGGACATTATTTTATATTGCAGCCAAGCTGTAATAATAAAATCTGAATCCTTAAAACTGGAGAGAGAGGGTTCAACATCAGTTCTGAAAAGGAGGTGAAAGCTGAAGCTACGGGTTGAAGTGAATGAGGGCCAGGAGAGTTCATGGGAAGTGGGATCCAGTAAGAGTCTTTTGTAGAGAGACCCAGATAGTGTCGCAGGCCATAGCCGTAGGAGGTTCATCCCATGATGGATAATAACAGGAGAGTACACCCTAGCAGCAAAAGAGAATATTGGGTATAGACCAGGAGAGAAAGATGCGAGGCACAAGGAGGAATGAGTAGGAACTCCACTCAGGTTGTAGAGGGACCTGCATTATGGAACAGACAGAATCTAGAAGTTGGAGGTCAAGAAGATTCAAAAAGTATAAGCCTAGGAAGGCACAAGGAGATGTGTAGCAAGTAGCTTTATGGAGAAGGATGAAAAGGAAAGAATCTCATGTTAATGAAGGTGGAATTGAAGGCTCCTGGGGAGCCAAAGTGAGAGAGTTAGGGGAGAGAATAGAAGTACAAGGAAATGCCCATTTCCATATAGATGACCAAAGGCATAGGAGGCTGTAGGAGCCAGAGACGAGTGCCCTTATGGGGGGAAATAATTAGAGAAATGCTGTAGCTGAAGAATGCTGGACTCTAGATTTGGATTAAAATTTTGTGAGTGAGAAAATCAAGCAGAAACAAATATCCCTATGTATCTGAGGATAGTCAGATAAGATGACTCTGAACATGGTACTAGAGAAATAAGGAAGGGGTGATGACATGGGTCATGGGAAAAGTGGGAATGTGTCATTTTTGACAGCTAGTGATGGCATGGCTGTTGGAGCTGAGCTATTGAAGCAAGGCTGGAGAAATACTTTATTTTTTTTTTTGTTTGTTTGTTTTATTTTGTTTTCAAGACAGGGTTTCTCTCTGTAGCTCTGGCTCTTTTGGAACTCACTCTGTAGACAAGGCTGGCCTTGAACTCAGAAGTTTGATACCTCTGCCTCCCAAGTGCTGGGATTAAAAGTGTGCACCACCAGTGCCAGGCTACCATATGAGCACTTTTTGTTTTTGTAATACTATAACATTTGTTTATTGAACAAGACTAATTTTCTACTTTTCTATAATAATTGTCATCTAAAAAGATGACAACCCTTTCAATTTTTTAATTAGATGTTTTCTTTATTTACAATTTCTCCTTTCCCAAGTTCCCCTCAAAAAGAAAAAAAGAAAAAGAAAAGAAAATAAGAAGAAAAATTAAAAAAAAAAAACTAAAACTAAAACAATCCCCTCTGCCCTCCCCCCTCCCCCTGCTCACCACCCCACCCTCTCCCACTTCCTGGCCCTGGCATTCTCCTACACTGGGGCATAGAACCTTCACAGGGCCAAGGTCCTCTCCTCCCATTAATGACCGACTTGGCCATCCTCTACTATACACATGCTGCTGGAGCCATGAGTCCCCCATGTGTACTCTTTGGTTGGAGATTAGTCCTTGGGAACAAAATACCCATGGAAGGAGTTGTAGAGGCTAACTGGGGCAGAGACTAAAAGAAGGACAATTCAGAGACTGCTCCAACTGGGAATCCTACCCATATTCAGTCGTCAAATCTAGACACTATTGTGGATACCAGCAAGTGCTGGATGACAGGAGCCTGAGATAGCTGTCTCCTGAGAGCCTCTGACAGTACCCAACTAATACAGAAGTAAAGGCTCACAGCCAACCATTGGACTGAGTACAGGCTCCCCAAATGAAGGAGTATATGAGCACTTTTTAACAACTACAACTCTCCAGTTTTTAATAATTACCATTTTCCTAACTTCAGTTTCATGGTAGAATGTGTCCTCAATACCTTTATATTATTATTTTATATTATTTATTATTATTATTATTATTATTATTATTATTATTATTATTATCTTTAATCTTTTTTGCAGCTCAGTCATTATTCCCTCCTGTTTGGTACTGTGTCAGTCCTCATTCCATAACTGCTTTCCCATCTCCAAGACAATGTTCCAACACCACCAAATACCCACTCACCCTGCCAGGCCTTTCTATTTCATTGGTCCTCAAGTCTCTCAAGGATTAGCTACTTTTACTTTCACTGATGCCAGACCAGGGAGTCCTCTACTATGAATGTGTTATTGGCCTTGGACCAGCTATTGTATATTCCTGGGTTGGTGGCTGAGTGTCTGAGAGATCTCAGGAGTCCAGGTTAATTAGAGAATGCTTGTCTTCTTATGGTATTGACCTCCTCCTAAACTTCTTCCAGCCTTTCCCTATTCAACCACAGCTGTCTGTGGCTTTTGTCCATATGTTGGGTTTAAGTACCTGCTTCCGTCTTAGTCAGCTGCTTGTTGAGCCTCTGGGAGGACAGCCATGGTAGGCTCCTGTCTGTAAGTATGTCATAGCATCCATTATAGTCTCAGGCCCTGGATCCTCCCCTGAAATGGGTCCTGATTTCCTGTCAGTAGACCTTCTTTCCTTCAATCTCTTCTCCATTTTTGTCCCCACATGCCTTTTAGACAGAGACAATTCTGAGTCAAGAGTTTTTCACTGACTAATTTTAATCCCATAATTTAAATGTTGTCTTGTCTTTCTCCTGGAGGCAGATTGTACAAGTTCCTTCTCCCCACTGTAGGGCATTTCATCTAAGTTTCCTTCCATTGAGTCTTGAGATTTTCTCATCCCCTGGGTCTCTGGTACATTCTAGAGGGTCCTCTCAGCTCCCACTTCTCGAGATTGTATATTTTCATTCATTCTGCTGGTCATTTGGGCTTCACTCCTGGTCCCCCCTCCCAATACCTGATCTTTTTTCCCCTTTTCCTTTACCCCTTCCAGTTTCCTCTCACATCCTACCCAGTTCTTTGTCTCCCTCTACCATCTGGTTTCTTCTCCCTCAATTGTGGAATTGAAGCCACTTGGGCCCTAAAAGTCCTCTTCCAGGGACAGAGTAAAAAAAAACAATTGCTTCAAGTTTCAGTAATATACAAGGACTAGAGTATAGGCAAACATGTATGTAGCACTGTCCTGTGCTTGCGCACATGCCAACTTGGGGAAATTATCTGGAAAACAGATATCCTATTTGGAATCATAGATAACTTCCATCTGCCACGGACTGGGTTTCTGCGGGGACCCCTTGTTCCTCAGCGTGATGAGAGTTCTGGCTTGGTGGGCAAAGAATTCAGTGAGTGACAAACAGAAATGACACCAGGAAGAGCAGAATCTGTGTGTATTTGCACAAAATAAGAATCAGGCTTATATAGTATACAGAAGCAGGGAAAATGTGATCATGTAGGCAGGTAGTGGTCACATCAAAGTCAATAAAATCAAACAGCCAGGTGTAAAGGATTTTGGTCTGAAGCAGATAAGCACCAGGAGGTCCCATTCTAGCAGTTCCTAGGAATGGTTTGGCTTGTAACACAAACATTAGTTCAGGAAGCTGTTCGACTACTCTCTAGTTTGTAGAGCAATTCTGCCTTGTGTGGCACTGCTCTTAGAGTTCTAACTATGTTTACAGATAGCCATAGTGTTTGACTACTATCTCTAACTCTGGAGATACCCTGTCTGATAAGGTAGCTTCTTTGTGGGAATCAGTAGGCAATAATGTCTGAACTTTATTCCTAAATCTGGGGACTCCCTATCTGCTAAGGCAGCTTCCCTTGTAAAAATTCCAAGCTAATAACAGCTAGGAAATCAATTAGGATCATTGAAACACTGTGGAGGCCAGGAAACAATGTTAAATCTCAGTTTTAGGTATAATGAAATATTTCTTAGGGCACCTTTATGCCTGAATAAAGAAAGCATGCAGATCTCTCCACAGACTTTAGCAGAGACCAATCTGGAACACATCAGAGCTGGGAGATATCAGCGACTGAGTACTAAGGAGGCAAGCTAGCTCTCTTTGAAGCCGTACACCTCAGGTTTATGATCAGGTTTTCAGACCTACCATGCAGACACAACTGACGTAGATGAGTACTGAGTGACATCCATCCACCCATTAAAAGTCAGGTAGCATCAGGAGACCAGCACTTGAGTATTCTTATTCTACTACACTTTCTGTGCAACTGTGAATTAACCGAAGGTGGCTTTTGGAAAGCCTGGAGTATACAGGCCAAGGAAATATAAGAGAGGGTGGCTCTAGCAGTAGAGAAGAGAGAGACACCACCATTTCTCTGAAAAGACTTTCAGGTACTATCTTGCAGAAAAAGCACACACAACACAGTAAATAGACAATCACTGTTTTGTAAATTGCCCCAATAATTTTTTTGTATTCATAGCAAGAACCTTCACAGTATTCTGTTATCTTTCTTTCAGAGAAGTTAGGTAGAGGAGTCGCCATTGTTTCTACTTCTTCTTAGGAAAATATTTATTATTATTATTATTATTATTATTATTATTATTATTATTGTTATTATTACTATTACTATAGTTATTATCTTTAATCTCTTTTACATTACACTTGTTATCCCACTCCCAGTCCACTCTCTGACAGTTTTTCATTCCATTCTTCCTCCCCCAACTCCAAGATAATGTATGTCCCCATGCACCCCTAAACCCTGCCAAGCCTCCCCATTTCCTGGATTCTCAAGTCCCTGAAGGGTTAGCTGCCTCTTCTCTAATTGATGTCAGACTAGGGAGTCCTCAGTTGTATATGTGTCTGGGGCCTTGGACCAAATAATGTATGCTGCCTGGCTGGTGACTCAGTGTCTAAGAGACACTATGTTCCAAAAGGATTATGACTTCTTAATGTTGAAACATCTAGTGGTATGGAAGGGGCCTTGGGTTGGCTAAGTAAAAGATTTCTAATTTGCAAAAAGCAATATGAAAGACAGCAACAAAAAAATGGATCACATCCATCAATTCTAAAACTGATGGGTAAATCATGGAGGGACATATTGAAGAGTTCTAGAGAGTGAAAGGAATACCTTAGGGAAAGTAACCAAGGATTTTTCATAGCTAAAATGTTTTTTAATTCTTATGCATGCTATCATTTCTAAGAGTGGTCTGTGGAAGAAACAACCTAAATAGATCAAATCTACACATTCTCTAGTAATCCTGGTTTATATTTGATGTTTGTATATAATTATCAATGATTTTGGTTTGTAGTAATGAATTGTTTTTTTTCTGCTGAAAAATAAACTAATTCACACCAAATTAAGATATATAAAGGCAGTTTATTGGTTTATTGAGGGCGTCCTGACATAGGTTCACTGATCTCACAGGAGATCAGAGCAGTTGCCATGTAGACAGGGACAGAGTTAAGGAGGAATATAAAAATGAAGAATGAAAGAACAAAAGAACAAAAGAATAAAAGAACAAAAGAAAGGGAGAGAGAGAGCATGGTCACACCAGAAGAAAGAAATGCAGAGAGAGGGACAGAGAGAGACAGGGACAGCAGAGCACAAGAGAGAGAGAGAAAGAGAGAGAGAGAGAGAGAGAGAGAGAGAGAGAGAGAGAGAGAGAGAGAGAGAGAGAGAGAGAACACTCCAGAATATGTAGAGAAAAGCCTCAGGTGAAGCCCACATCCAGGGCTGGAAAAATTAGGATAGAAGTTGTGGTATGCCAGTCATGCCCTATAAAACAGGTAGTGATGGAAAAACGCTGATCGAACCTGGAAGTTAGATCTGTTTTGCATGTTAAATAAGTATCTCAGATATTTGCTGCTTGCCTGGAAACCAACACTTCCATATCATCTCTGTGGAACAAATGTTAACTTTACTATGTTGGTCAGAAATCATTCTTTTACTCATGTTCTGTAGGGAGATTTTTTTTTAGATAGCATAATGCTTATCTTTGAGTGTTTCATAATTGGAGACTCATTTTAAAGGAATTCCTGTGTATATAAAAGTTAAGCCCTAATGCCTAACTCAATGTTAGATCTCACACATTTCATAATAAATGTGCCAGTCAAAATATATCACATAGTACACTAATCATATAAATTGGTATGCATAGAATCAAAATTCTTATATAATTTTATTTCCATTAGAGTATAGAAAAATAATATGTGATATAGGTAATACATAAGCAAATACTTGTGACCAAGAAAATCATGTTTTCCAGTGATAAATGAATTGCTGTTGATTGGTTAAATATAGTGCAAGCTGATGTATTCCCATGCATTTGTGTATTTCATAACTTTTTAAATTTACTCATATTATTTTCCTATACCTATGGCAATAAAGTTTCTTTCTGTGACAGATATTTTGTCAATTCATCTACAAACTTTTGAATAATACCCAGAGTACATGGGTACATTATATATTAATGATAGCCGAATATCTATATATTTCCACTCATTCTAGAAGAATGCACACTGCAAATTATACAAATAGACTCTGTATTAATCAAAATGATTTAGATGGATTGACAGAATATTTATTGTAATCAGATACAACTGTCCTTTCCACTTCAAATATTTCATATATGAGTGAAAGCTTTTGTTTTATATATACTAGGCAAAAATATTATGTATATTCACTTTCATCCCACTAAATCAAGTAGTTAACCTCAAAATAATCCCTTTGCCCTTCAAGCTCACATTTATATATTTGTCTGTTTGTTTTCAGCCTTCTGCGTCTAAGTTGTTTTCCTTATATTAACATATCTGTGGGATAATTTCCTTGACACTAGTATCCCACAAATAGCAGTATAGAATCCAACAAATGTAATTCACTCTGCTTGCATCTCTCTACTGCATATATCCTTTCTACATGTAATATGACCTCCATATTCCTCCAATTACTTTCTGAAGTTTTTATGTGATTTGACTTTATAAAGGTTTTATGCAGGTTTTTATTTGAGTTCACTGTGCAATAGCCAAGGCAAGTCTAAAACATATTTTGTAGGCTGAGATGTTTCAAAACTCACTTTTAATAAAGGTTCTCCAGGGAGAAGATATAGTAAATAGGACAAAGGGATGTGGACCTGTTTAAAAGTAGATCTTTGGGGAAATTGCAATCTCTGTCAGGATTACAGCAGTCCAGCTCACAGTTCAGTGATGTCAGGATACCCAACAGGAGTCAGGAACAGTGGCATGATCCAGCAGAAACAGTCAGGCTTCCACCATGTCAGCACAGGTTAGCAGGAAAGAGAAGAATCAGAGGGGACAGCAGGAGAAGCTCTCTGCTGTGCCTCACTCAGAGAAGTGAAGATCAGCTGAGACATGAAAACATTAAAGCATTACAAGGCTATCTATGCAAGTGCCCCCATCATTGTCCATTGAGTACTATTTTTTTTTCTCTCCAAACAAAACATCATGAGAATCTGCATCAGCAAAATGCCATGAGTCTGCATCACATGACATAATCAGAATTCTGTACTTCAATATTTCCTACCTTGCACCTTTTTATTTTCCTATGTTTACATCCCATTGTAACTGTTCCTACTTTATTTATACCTCTCCGTTTTATTCCCTATTTGCCGATAAGTTTCACCAATGGCAGAGTGAAAGAGAAATGCATAGACATGGGTAGACGAAAAAAAATACACAAACTCACTTAAATGTGCTGCAGAAAGTCTTGCTGGATGATATTTATGGAATAAAGGAAGAGAATTACCAGGGATAGGAGTAAAGATATGAACATTAATGGAAAGGAAAGACACAGGCACCTTTAGAAACATCTAATCCAATTGTAACTTAGCAAAATTTTACATTTAAGCTGGAGACATCTCTAACAAATACTGGAAAACTATGTTTATTTGTCTTTCTCTAAAACTCATATTTCTTTAAAGAATAAACCTCATAATTATCCATATTACCAATATATCCACTTCCTTGGGAACATTACTCAGTGTTCCTTGGAATGAGTTATCACTACACAGTTTAATAATTTTTACTAACAATCCTTAAGAAAGACTTAGATATAGCCATGAATCCAATTCTCATTTTGAGTAAGGGGGCTAAAACCACCATGACTAGTAAAGTTAAACACCCCTGTCAGTTTCTACATTCCACAGGAATAAAGAGAGTACTAAGATTTTCCTCAGTGTATCTGTGAGGTATAATTTTGTATCTCACTGTCAAGTTTTCTCCTTAGTAATTCTGGGGAGAAGAATGTACCTGGGACTGGAGTGCAACATTTCAATATGTTTTGTGGCTTGGATAACAGTATGCAGGTGTCTCCTACATATATCTGGACATTTTCAAGATGTAATTAAATTCCATATCTTAATCCCCTTTAATTATACATTAGCTAGGAGTACCTAGGTGTAGCCACCAAAGTCTAGATTGTCAGAAAAAAATTAAGACTATCATACTTTTCTGTTTCTTCAAACTGAAGTAGTCTTGTTATTTTCTGATGTATCAAAAATAGACTATCAGTTCTGCTTTAAGTTCAAGATGGACTGCATGTGTAATCAAGTGGAGAAACCTTGAGCGTGTTAGGATAGAAGGCTCTGACTGTCTATTGTAAAATGTGGTTGGGGGCTGGCAGTCCTGAGGGAATTTAATATTTTGTTCAGAACTTATGGGCCTAGTAGAAGTTAGTCCTTACATGCCCTTTGAGATCTCAGCATAAGAGGCCTGGACAGGCTTACTCAATAGGATATCTCCATAGTGCTGATGCATAGTTTGGGAACTGTGCCTTTATTTTACTGTGATCCTCATATGCAATGTGCTGTGACAACAGTAGGACATGTTTGGCTGTATTATGTGGGAAATGACAGATATACCCTTATAGATGCTACTTCTATAGATGACCCCTGTCTCAATTGTGGGCTCCTTTCTTCCATACTGTATGTGTAAAGACTCTGCTTGCATTGACAAAGGCAATAGGTGCTAGACTTCCCAATGATGTAGAAGTAGGGAAGAGAATGGTATGAAAATTAATTTATGGCCCAATGACTTGGTTCAGTGATAGAAAGCATGACTAATATGTAAAACACTAGATTTCTCCTACAGAGTTAGAACTGACTGACAATTGAAGGGGGAAATGAATTCTATTTGATTGAAGTAGATTTATTATTTTTCTCAGCCTTTTGACCCTAATCCTAAGTTAGCTAAAACTTGGAAGCTCCTGTTAATTTTCCAAAGCCCAGAACCTGGTGATAGGTAACCCATTTACAGTAAAAGCCAGAAACAAATTGGATCTGTGCCTTTATCTGTAGACTAGGAAAATTAGGATATCATTGAGTTTTAGTTTTTTCCTTCTTGTTCAATAATATCAAACACTGCACTACTTTTAAAATATATTCTAAATTAAATATTATTTGTCTTCATGCTGCCTACTTTGATTTCTCCTATACCATGTACTGGGAATTTGCAGTTTTGTTTTTATTTTCCAGTTCTGTCATATAAACAAAATAAACTTCCACTATCAAACTAATATAGGTATGAGGTAAATTGTTGACACACTTCTTATTAGCTTACTTAAAGCTCATAGATTTAACAAAAAAATCAATTCAATCAAATGGAACATTTACTCTTGTAGCTTTTCTTATTTGGTGGATTCTAGAAGGCAAGAAAATAATAATTATTTAAGAATATTAATAATTATTTACTGGAAATAGATAAAGGAATAATTTTCAGAGCTAAAAGTATAAACAATTGAAGCATGCATTAGATATAGTCATAATGACTCAATCTGATATGGTCAGGAGAAGTAAAAGAGGTTAAACATTGTGAATCTGGTGTTGGATTACACTGTTTTGAACACTTAGGGTGATTATCTTTCATCCTTGTTTCTCATTGGTAAGAATGTTATATGGTATCTTACCTTACTTCTCTCTTGGTCTTCACTCCATTTAATCACACATCCTTTGCAGTAGGTCAATAATCATAGACAAATACTTTTGACCAGGAACTCATGGTTTATATAGAATAAGCATCTATTTTTGATGACTTACCTCTAGTAGTGGGTAAAGTGCTCCCTTACATTTGCAATTGCTAACATAAGATATTAAATGGTGTACTGTCAACACTGTACTTGTACTTCATAGCAGGAAAAATAATTAACAATTGTTATCAGCCTACCCCAGAGATGGAGTTACAAAGAAGTTTCAACAGTTTTCAGCAACCTGCTGGAGCTGAAGAATTATCCACCCTCCAAATATCAAAGACTTCTGAGTAAACATGAAAGTATTCCAGAAACAGTCAAAGGTGTTGTATATTTCTATTCTTCAAGTTAAAAAAAATGGTTATCAAGGGAGAATTATCTGTATCAGCTGAGAAATAGCTATCTTATCTGTGTTGTGAATTGTTTACATCCACTCATTAAATGACAGAGAAGATCAGACACCCCCCACTTGAGTTTCCATATTATCATACAACCTGGTATAAAATAGTGCAATCTTAGGGCAGGATATAGTCTGAGGAAACATAGAAGAAGATGGCACCATCAGTGGAGCTATAAGTGATCAAATAGCTTATGTGGATAAACACGTTATTTTGAAGCCTTTGTGTTAGAGCAAATACACCATAGTAGGTACCTAGTCTATCACTTTTTAACTTAGCTGAATGAACAAATTGACTCCAAAAGAAAAACATGACAGAATTCAATGCTGTCTTCTTGTTGGAAAAGGAGAGAATCTCAAAAACCTCCACACATAGAAAAAGAACTAAAAGAATATATTATCTGCTAAAAAAGAGAGAATTAAGTTCTTCTCTAAGATACATGATTTCCAGATTTACAGGATTTTAACATCAAATACTTCATATTAGGTGGTATATTTAGAAATAATATATGTCCTTCAAGATCTTAGAGCCAATAAAAAATGTACTCATTATTATTTTGTTAATCTCTAGCAGTACTTTTAGCAAAAAATTTCAAGAGAGATTTTACTTATTTGAAAATGAATTTTATTAAATTAGTCTGTTTCTCTGGAGGAACATTATCTTCCTGAGACATAACTTCTTTTAGTTTATTTACATATACATGCACATAGACTTGCAAATGGTATAGGTGCACATTTAAGAATAAAATATTGTTTACTGGATATAGGATTGGTAAAGATCTATTCACAGTCTGTTGGTTGCCGTTTTGTTCTGTTGATAGTGTCCTTTGCCTTATAGAAGCTTTGCAATTTTATGAGGTCCCATTTGTCAATTCTTGATCTTAGAGCATGAGCTATTGGTGTTATGGTCAGGAAATTTTCTCCTGAGCCCATGTGTTCAAGGCTCTTTCCCACATTCTTTTCAATTAGTTTCAGTGTTTTTATGTGGAGGTCCTTGATCTACTTGGGCTTGAGCTTTGTACAAAGAGATAGGAATGGATTGATTTGCATTCTTCTACCTACTAATCACCAGTTGAGCCAGCACCAATTGTTGAGAATGCTGTCTTTTTTCCACTAGATGGTTTTAGCTCCTTTGTCAAAGACCAAGTTACTACAGATGTATGGGTTCATTTCTGAGTCTTCAGTTCTATTCCAATGGTCTACCTGACTGTCACTGTACCAATACCTTGCAGTTTTTATCACAATTACTCTGTAGTACAGCTTAAGGTCAAAGATGGTGATTGCACCAGAAGTTCTTTTATTGTTGAAAATAGTTTTCGATATCCTAGGGTTTTTGTTATTCCAGATGAATTTGCAAATTGCTCTTTCCAACTCTATGAAGAACTGAGTTGGAATTTTGGTAGGGATTGCATTGAATCTATAGATTGCTTTCGGCAAGATGACCATTTTTACTATATTAATCCTGCCAATCCATGAGTAGGGGAGATCCATTTTCTGAGATCTTCGATTTCTTTCTTCAGAAACTTGAAGTTCTTGTCATACAGATATTTCACTTGTTTAATTAGAGTCACACCAAGGTATTTTATATTATCTGTGACTATTGTGATGGGTGTTGTTACCCTAATTTCTTTCTCAGCCTGGTTATCCTTTGTGTAGAGGAAGGCCACTGATTTACTTGAGCTAATTTTATATCCAGCTACTTTGCTGAAGCTGTTTATCAGGTTTTGGAGTTCTCTGGTGGAATTTTTGGGGTCATTCAAGGATACTATCATATCAATCCTATATCCAATAGAGGGCTAATATCCAATATATACAAAGAACTCAGGGAGTTATACTCCAGAGAACCAAATAAAATTAAAAAAATGGGGAACAGAGATAAACAGAGAATTTTCAACTGAGGAACCTCAAATGGCCAAGAAGCACCTAAAGGAAAGTTTAACATCCTTAGTCATCAGGTAAATGCAAATCAAAATGATCCTGAGATTCCACCTCATTCCAGTCAGAATGGCTAAGTTAAAAGACTCAGATAAAAGCATGTGCTAGGATGTGGAGAAAGGAACACTCCTCTATTTCTGGTGGGATTAAAAGCTAGTACAACCACTCTGGAAATCAGTCTGGATGTTCCTCAGAAAATTGGATATAGTACTACCTGAGTATCCAGCTATACCACTTCAGGGCATATAACCAGAAGGTCCTCCAACATGGATTAAGAATACATGCTCCACTTTGTTTATTGCAGCCACCTATTTATAATAGCCAGAAGTTAAAAACAACCCAGATATCCCTCAACATAGGAATGGATACAGAAACTGTATATTTATACAATAGAATACTACTCAGTTATTAAAATCAATGACTTCATGAAATTCATAGGCAAATGGATGGACTTGAAAATATCATCCCAAGTGATGTAACCTAGTCACAAAAGAACACACTTGGTATGTACTCACTGATAAGCTGATATTAGCCCAAAAGCTCAGAATACCCAAGATACAATTCACAGACCATATGAAGCTTAACAAGATGGAAGACCAAAGTATGGGTGCTTCAGTGCTTCTTAGAAGAGGGAACAAAATATTCACAGGAGGAAATATGGAGACAAAGTGTGGAGCTGACACTGAAGGAAAGGCCATCCAGAGACTGCTCTACTTGCGGATTCATTCCATATAAAGACACCAAACCCAGACACTATGGCTGATGCCGAAAAGTGCTTGCTGACAGAAGCCTGATATAGCTGTCTCCTGAGAGGCTCTCCCAGAGCCTGACAAATACAGAGGAAAATGTTCTCAGCCAAACTTTGGACTGACTGCTGGCTCCCAGTAGGAGAAGGGACTGAAAGAGCTTAGGGGGTTTATATTCCTATGGGAGGAAAAACAGTGTCAACTTGCCAGTCTCCCTGGAGGTCCAGTGGACTGAACCACCAACCAAAGTGTACACATTGAGGTACTCATGGCTCCAGAAGTGTAGGTGACAGAAGATGGCCTTGTTGGACAATAGTGGTTGGAATGGCCCTTGGTCCTGTTGAGGTTTTATTCCCCAGTGTAGAGGAATGCCAGAGTAGGAATGCAAGAGTGGATGGGTAGGGGAACACCTTCATAGAGGCAGTGGTAGGGTGGATGGGATAGGGGGGTTCGGGAGAGGAGACTTGGAAAGGAGGTAACATTTGAAATGTAAATAAAGAAAATATCCAATAAAAATGTCAAAAACGAAGATGCTGGCAAATGCATATATTTTCAGGGAATAGGTTGATTAGATATTATTGTAGCTATTCCTGATTGTCAACTAGACTATATCTGGTATGAGCTACAATCCAGA
The DNA here is from genome assembly GCF_008632895.1 of Mastomys coucha. Classification (NCBI taxonomy): domain Eukaryota; kingdom Metazoa; phylum Chordata; class Mammalia; order Rodentia; family Muridae; genus Mastomys; species Mastomys coucha. The sequence goes on along the minus strand of NW_022196904.1, from coordinate 51,018,895 downwards.
ATTGGAAAGTTCACCTATGGTCGTTTTATGGAGGCTGAGAGATACAAGTTTCTGACATGGATCTTGACATGGAGACCTTGATGCATAGTGGTTATGAATCCCAGAAGATTATGACAGGAAGATCTCCAAGTTCAAGTCATCTGGGTTTAAAGGTGTGATGGCGCAAACCTTTAATCTGGGCCACACATTTTACTGGAGACCTATATAAGGACATTGAAAGAACGAAGGCTCTCTCTCTCTTCGTCACTTGCTGGCCTTGTCAGACTGAGCAACTGCTAGATCCTTGGACTTCCATTCACAGCTGCTGCTGACCATTGTTGGGAGTTGAACTACAGACTGTAAGTCATCAACAAATTCCTTTAACATATAAAAACTACTCATAAGTTCTGTGGCTCTAGAGAACCCAGACTAATACAGATATCTAACTCAAGTGGTATTATTTTCCTACATAGTCAATAAAGATAGAATAGATGAATAATCTGAGTATCTGAATGAAGTTCTTACAGCAAATTTCGAGAGGCAAAGACCTGAAAAGATTTAAGCTTACACTCCTCTTCCTTTATAACTCTTAAATTATATTTCAAAGTTATATTACCACATAAAATGGCAATAATTTATCATGTTATTCATACAGTTATTATAAAAGTCTGATAATTGTTTCAATGTGATCATTAGATATGGAAAGAAATTAATTTTATTAATTTAATATAAAACTATTTTAAATGTCTTAACATATCAGAAAAATCATAGCTGAACATTTATAGTTTTACATATGAAATTAGATACTATAAAATTGCATTATTCTAATAATGACATTAATATCAATAGGAATGATATTTAACTCTGTGCTCTGTAGAGTCTTGAGAAATATATCACCATTGTAAAATTTTTGAGTCTGTAATTCATGAATCAGAAATTACCACCTTTTATTATTTATAATATATCTTGACAATTTATTTAAAAAATACTGTTTCTTTCAAACAGTTATTCAATTTAATAGATATTTTGCCTAATCTTTAAGTGTTTAAGACTGGGCTGGGCAGTGGTGACACATACCTTTAATCCCAGCACTTGGGAAGCAGAGGCAAGTGGATTTCTGAGTTTGAGGCCAGCTTAGTCTACAGAGTAATTTCCAGGACAGCCAGGGCTATACATAGAAACCCTGTCCCGAAAAAAAAAAGTGTTTGAGACTGGAGAGATGAATTAGTTTATAATCTCCATGCCGTAGATCAGGAGAACTTGGGTTCATACCACTTGAATTGGCATCCAAAAAAAAAAAAATATTAGAAGTAATCATGTAGTCTCCCTGTAGTCACATTATGAGCATTTATGTCTATAACAAATATTAATCTATGGGTTAATAATAGACTGTTTCACAAAAAAATAAGTTGTGGGTCAATATCGGAAAACATGTGAATTTGAAGTCTTGCTGTATATTTCTCTCGACATATCTCAACTCCATGTACATATGAACAAAAATATACACATCTACCTTCCCTCCTATGATACATTAGTAAATATCTAACCATTTTTGCTCTTTGGAGACAAGGGCTTATTATCTTTTGTTGAATGATCTGATTCTCCCTGGGTAGACTCCTCTGGTCTCAAAACCACAGAAATCCACATGACACTATCTTCCCTGAAATTGGATCACCGGCATACATAAATAAGCCTGTGTTGATTACTCATTTTGTGGCAGTACATTTTACTCCCCTAAAATATTTTTTAACCATAATCAATATGATAAAATCTTAATCATAATTGCTTTGAGTAGAGAAAGCATGAATAAAGTTCTCTATTTTCATTTTAGTTTTCTGGATACTGTACCAATTTCAACTCTCTTAGTGTTGCTTGTGAATTTTAAATGATTTTGACCACAGTACCCACAGTAAAATATCTGGACATTGGAAGGAAATACTCTTATTATTTAGTAGTTTTGCAGATGTGATGCTTCCTTTTATATATATATACATTTTTAACATTTCAAATGTTATCCCCTCTCCCCTGAAACCTATCCCACCCCCTTTCCCTCTGCTTTTATGAGGATGTTTCCTGACCTATCTACCCACTCCTGCCTCCCTGCCCTGGCATTCCCCTACACTGAGGCATCAAGCCTTCACAGGACAAAGGCCATCCTCTGCTACATATGTGGCTGCATCCCTCCATATGTACTCTTTGGTTGGTGGTTTAGTACCTGGATGCTTCTAAAGAAAATTAAGATTCTAGTCAATGAAGAGAACATTAAATAATAAGTAGATATTATTAATAGTATGACTAACTTTTAGATTATTTGATAAAATGTATTCTGTTAATAACTCCTTATATATTCAGGGATTTCACAATAAAGATATTTAATATTAGTAGCTAAGTTCCAGGCTACTAAGCACACAAGTGATTTAAAGACTCTGGTGAAAAATGTTAATTGATGAAAGCCCTGTCAGTACTGAAAACTAGGTTTTACAGCATCCAATTTCAAACTTCTCTCTGCTATCTGTACAAGTTTAGCATGTAAATTTAAACTAATTCACTATCTCTATAATGGGGCGATTTACAGAAATGACCAATACCAAAAGAGAATTACCAGCAGCATTTGATATTCTGACATCCCATCTAAAGCAGCAAAACTTGAGAAAGAACAAAAACATCAGAAGGAAACATTTGTAAAAGTATGTTTTTAGAATTAGGAAGTGTTGTCTAAAATAAAAAAAAAAATCAAAATTTAGAAATGTAACTTTTATAACAATACAAGATATGATTATCTTTATCTTAATGATTAAGTCTTACTTAGATATTTATTATGCTTTTGCAAAATTTACAAGGGAACACTTCATAATCCAGTACATTTTCTTAAGACATGATGTTGTTCCCCTGTCCTTTCCTATATATTATTTTAGCTTTCTTAGAAGAATTGTACGGGTTTCTTTACATAACTTGCCAGGAGATATTCTTAAGTTTATTTCTGAGATATTTATATAGATACTAATTTTATGTTTGTAGTTTAATGTATACGTAGGATAAATTTATACCTCTCTTATTTTTTAATGTGTCATGTACATCTGATACATCGTCTTACTGAGCTTCTCTTTGTCCTCTCAAACTCATCAATGAAGCCATTTTCCTTTCACTTAATTCCTTTAAATTTCAAATAATATCCCCCTTCCGGGTTTTTCCTACAAAAACTCTCTATTCCATTCCTGCTCCCATTTCTCTCTATGAGAGTGCTCGTTCATCCACTTACTCACTCCCACCTCACCACTCTAGCATGCCCTTATGCTGGTACATCAGGCCTCCACAAAACCAAGGGAATTCCCTCCCATTGATGTCAGATAAGGCCTTTCTCTGCTACAATGTAGCTGGAGCCGTGGCTCCCTCCATCCCCTCCATGGAAGATCTAGGAGAAGGACTGAAGGAGCTGAAGTGGATAACAACCCCACAGGAAAATCAGTATCAACTAACAAGACCACCCAGAGCTCCCAGGTAATAAACCACTTTTCCTTCATAAAACTGGCATTTTGGTTTGGTTTGAATTTATACAGTGTGATTTGTATGACACAGTCTCTGTGAGTTCTAATATGTTTCAATAATATTTTGTACAGAAAATATTTTTCCCTTAGAGTTATCTAACATTTCTCTTCCTTACAATTTTTTTCCTCCTTCGCACAAATATATGAGGCTTGGGGAAGAGGGTTGTGATAAAGACATCATATTAGGATCAAGTGTTACAAAGTGTCTCTCATTTTCTTTAAAGACAGCCATTTTCTACACATAACACAGAGTTTCTTATGGTCTCTACATTCTGGATGAAGAAGCACTTCTAATGAGGGTTGAGTGGTGCACTTATCTAGAATTATATAAATATGTCATCAGGACTCATTTTATTTTTATATACCTCTTGCTGAATTAAAGAGTTAGGGTTCTCTCTAGGCCTGTGATCTATCTATGTCTAGGCCTGTGATCTATCTATGTTCAGGTTGTTGCTCACTTTTTTTAGTGGCAAGTGTGATTTCCATCACCTGGAATACATCCCACATAAAACAAAAAATGTATTCCATAATTGCAATAGAACTTTTGCCAATATGACACCAGTATATCTTAAGAATGCCATTATTACATATTGCAGTGTTTATAGCTGGAGATACTGAGGATTTTGTTTCTCATTCAGCTTTCCTTTCAGTCCCTTGAATATAGTCACTATTCATAAAAATTCTGTGTGGAAACAAGAATTTTACTGCTCCATGACATAAGTAAGAAGTATCTCCAGCACTAATGCACTACCCTCAAGCTGTGTGATTTAACCACAACTTTGAAAATGATCTATAATGTTGAATGGGGGATTATAGACTCCATTTGGCCAATGAATCAACAAAATAACCAAATAGTAGTAGTGACAATTTTACTTCCTCAAGCTGGTATCATTTCTCTAAATATATTGTTATTGTGCTTCTATTTAAATTCCATATGTGTGTGGGTGTAAAAATTATTTGATTCATTTCATAATTTCATAAATGAATACTGTGATTATATTATTTCCAGTCTTTCTCCTCCTGACTCCAATATATATCACATATACTCCATTCACACTCTCATTGATTAAAAGTTTTACTAATTTGTAATGAATTATGTATACATATGAATATTTACATAACTACACCACACTGTGTAATTTATGTGTTTATCCTAAGTATGTGTTCACTGTGACTTCTTAATATTGATTGGCCTATTGGGGGCTTGTTTTTGGAAAATACTGATTTTTCCCTCATTTACTAGCCATTAGTTGCCTTTAGCTTTACAGCTAAAAATGGGATCTTGAGAGATATTACCATTTGCATGACAATTTGTGGTATCATTGTGCTAACCTATTAAAGGTATTCATGTTGCTGAAATTTCATGGCTGCAGCCAACATAACCTTCCCTCACAGGAAATATCTTGTTACTCAGGCTATTTTAACTTTTCTCGTGTCATTTTAAAAAGATCTCTGAGTCTTTGGACTATGGTGAAAGTTTTAGATTCATCAATAGGTGTTGGACACACATTAATTTCAGTTGTTATTTCCATTTTGGCCAGTTGTGCAATTCTATAATATACTTTTTATGCTGCTAAATTAAGATTTTTTTTTGCTGAGAGGTAAAGCTAAACTTAACTGTAGATATAATGAGAACTATTTAGAACACAAAACCAATCTGTTTCAGGAAATTGATGGGGGTAACTTCCCCTATAGAGACTACGTTCTCTCCAACTATGGGAAGTTGGTGACATTTTAGTTATCAGGAATAAATTTTCTTGTTGTCCATGATGTCTTCATTCATCCCCAAAGATATCTTTAAAAAGCCAGATATGGCTTTAAGCATTGAGGACATTAATTCCTTGATAACAACAAAGATTTGGCAACAATTAATAGATGAGATAATTGGGAAAAATCATGATATTTACATAGAAAATCCATGTTTCCACTAGCTGCTCTATTTACTTTAACACGTCATGGTGGAAAGGAGAAGGCTATCTTCACATCTGAAAAACAAAAGCATTCACTTTATTACCTAAATAATGTAAGAAATTCTTATGGAACTTACTGGAAAGTTATGGGGATCTTGATTTAAGTGTGAGATGAAATATATGAGAGTCCTCTGTGCTACTTTTGTCCCCTTTACTATTGTGGGGGATAATAGTGTACCAGCATAGGCACTTGTTCATTTCCTAAAATTTCTGTCTTTTGTTCTACAGTTGTAGTAACTGGAGGAACACAGAGGACAATATCAGAACTAGGGAGAAAGAAGACTAAATGGTTCTACAGAAGGAGCAGCAATGTGGTCCTAGGTTCTTTCTGCAGCACTTGAAGAGTATGTCCAAGGAAAAAATACATTTACCTGTCCAAATGGGACTTAGGAGTTTCACCACTGTTGTATCTCTATTTGTAAGATGGCTAAAACTTGGAAGATCAATGGATTTGTACAACACAGATCCAGATACTAGGCAAGTTCCTGAGAGTAACAAGCAGAAGTAAAGTTGGATGTACCACTTTGATTGGAAAATTTTAAATGTGTGTGCCTCCTTATGTTTTAATATTTACACTTTTGTGCAAGAAAACCAGTGGCTGCAAATAACAGCATGATATTATTCTTTTTCTCTTGGATGCAAGCTTTGTTTTCTGTTCCATCATGCACTGGCCATTTAAAGGTTTGTTTCAATTTCTAATGTTGTATCATCTGTGGAAAAACAATCATTCCGAAAAACTGCTTGTGGTGCTTATCCCAAGCAGTTTTTCGGAATGATTGTTTTTCCACAGATGATGTGACATTAGAAATTATTTAAGGTTGCTAGAATTGAATCAACCAATAATTTTAGTATATCCCCTCCAAGCAACAGAGAGGACCAACATACATAACTAGAACCAATCGATCCTGAAGATTCAGAAGAGTTAGAAGTGAAATGCTGAAGACATATGTGAAGATTGCTGTTCTGTGAGTAGTTCTCTAAAATAGTCTTCCCATGATAAGAAGTGATATGTATGTACTAACTATATTCACTTTATTCCTGTTCTACACTCTATTTTTCCAATTTAACATTCTTCCCTTAGCATACTTCTACACTGGTTTATATAGTTATGGTTTATCCATAAATGAGAAAATGCTATTATAATAATGTTAAATTGTATACTAGCAAACTTTTATATGGATTTCCATAGATTCCTCTAGTGTGATCTTTTTTGAAACTATCATCTTTTCTCCCAAGTTAGATAGCCTCTAATACTATGGCTTAGATACTTCCTTATTGAAACTCATACCTCTCTGGGACTTCATTCTCTGTGAAAGTTACTTCATCAGTGTTGAATATTAAGCTTCATGGACCTATAGTAAAATGTAACAGAAAGTATGGATTTTTAATGTTCTACTTACTTTGAAACCTGGGTAGTCATATGTAAGTAATAGGAGATCAATGGCAGATTATCATGTATGTAATATATTGGTGGTTAAATTGTACAGGAGCAGTAAGCTACATGCAAGAAATTTTTGTTGGCAGGTCATACACTTAATGCAGTGATACAAGTTGTATTGTCAAAGAGATAGCATTTGTTTCCTAGAAAGACATTCAAGCTTCTCATCTTGGAAGCTAGAATTGTGATGAGCCCCAAATGTGATCATTTGAAGAAATACCAAACATGCCAGTTATTTGTGTCTCATAATTCTAATTGTTTCACTTAGAATTCTGCAAATAATTCAACAAAGAAATATACTATAAGTCAGATATATGACCTCTTGAACAGTTTAGCTGTGCTAGCTTTTGAAATATCATCATAGAATTGTTTGTTGAGTATTTTTATGGCCACACTGAAGAGCAAGCAGATTCAAAACACTCTTATTTAGTATCAAGCATCCTTCTCCCTGTTACTATAGACAAATCAGTCCTAAATTAACATGGATTCTCAGAGGTATAGCATAGATATAATATCAATATTTACTTCACAATACATAAGAGTAATGGAATAAAAGTTATGAAGTAGCAACTAATATACTTTTATGTTTGAGACTCGCCTAAATTTAAGGAACTATATTAAAGTATCACAGGATGAGGAAGGCTGAGAAATAATGCCCTAGAATTCCTGACATGGTAGCATATATTTAATATGTATTATATGTTATCAATAATTCAATCAAGCCTATTGGGTCACTACTAATAGTTTTAGATATAGAATAGTTCAATTACAGAATGGCAAGACAACATTCAACCATCCTTGACATTCTGTTTCCATTTTGTTGAACATAGATTAATGTTATACAACCTATCCTGATTATAGTCCCCACTTCTATTCATATCAGGCAACTGCTGCAGCTTGAAAGAAAGCCCTCTTATTTGCATCTACTGAGTTGTGACTAAGGGAAAGCAAGAAGGAATTGGATCAGACATGAAAAGAATTGCTTCAGAGAATTACTGTCTTAAAAGAATGAACACGTTGTTGAAAGGATGGGAATACTAGGGAACATGAACATTTTTGGTTTTCTGTGAACACATATGAACAGTGTGCAAAAATATGGCTTATGAATTATTTAAGGTGTTCACAAATTTAATGAAATTCTTTTGTGGACTCCAAGCTAAATATTTATGCCTTACAGTATGAAAGAGCAGGAGACAAGTTAAATTGCTAGGTGCAAAACATTTGATGTGCACACTTATGAGAATGCAAATAATACACACAGACACACACATATACACACATATACAAATAAACATAGATATACATGAACATATGCATATATACACATAAATATGCTAAACATACACACATACCCCACAATCTTCTGATAAAAAGTATCAAGCTAGAATTAGCTTTTTGGAAACTTACAAAAGCTGGTGAAACAGTAACACTTCTTATCTCTGTCATGGTTATCATTGCTGTGATGTAACACCATGACCAAAGCATCTTGAGGAGGAAAGGGTTATGTTTATATATCACTGTTCATTATTGAAGGAAAGATCAGCACATGAACTCAAGCAGGTCTTCGAATAAATTAGTATACAGGTGATGGCTCCTGTATCTGGCCTCATATCTGGCCTCAGAGGGATAGGATGTGCCTAATCCTGCAGAGACTTGATTCAACAGAGTTGAGTGACAGGGACAGAGATGCCACTCAGAGACAAATAGGAAAAGGAAGAGGGGAGGAACTCTGAGAGAGATCTTTGGAGTAGTCAATATTTGGGATATATATAATAGTATGATATTATTTCCAAATAAGCTCCTCAGAATATTTGCACAGAAAAATTGCAAAAGGTTCATAACTGGATTGCATTTGACCACCCATGATTACAAGAAGCAGTCCCTGGACACAATGGAAGCTTTATTATAGGTAACAATTGTCACATACAGGCTCAAATCCACAGGCATTACTAGACAGTTTTCTCTGTTTTTAATTAGATCCAGAAACCAAAATATAACTACTTTATATTTTGGTCTTTTTCTTTATACTTCGTCTTTATTTTTATTCCCTATATAATAGGTAGTGAGAGGGAGAATAGATGTAGGAGCTTTGATGGAAAAATTTTCCTGGTAAGCACAGGCTCTTGCCTTCTTTATCAGTTTTGAGATCTCTCTCCTGATTGGTCCCAAACCTTTTATTTATTTTCCAACATATACTCAGCCAGTCAGAGTCAACCACAACTAAAGAAATCTATTCACATAAAATTATTTCCAGTAATGCTCCTGGTTTATGTCTAGCTCTTAGCAAGTACCAGTTTCTTCCTGGATATTGACTACCAGCTGCTTTTTGGAGAGAGAAGAGTGCTTGGGGAACCAGCAGATGAAAATGAAAAGAGAAGCCAAGCTTGGTCAGGTAACTTGCTTTGATTCTTCACATACTCTGTACAAAACTGCTCTTGTTTGCTATGTAAAGTATTTGTTATTGCTTCCTATCATTGTTTCAGTTTTAAGATCTATCATTCAGGATTCAGCCTTGGAGTTCTTCTTCATCTGCAAGGATTGATGTGTTAGGTCAGCATTCAGTATCTGAAAGAAACAAGAGACATGCTGCTCCCTTCCCTGCTTTTGGAGATCATATCTATGAAGGATTTTTATATTAGAACAGCACTACTCACTTGGCACTATGAGAATTTCTTGAACATGAGACTTTCTCGAACATTGTCTGACAGCACCTTACCTAGTATTTCACTGCCCTCTGAGATTACTAAAACCCAAACAATGCAATTCTTGGTTGTTATTATCTTGCTAACATCAATGGTGACAGATATTTTACATTACATTTCAATCCAAATTCTAAAATTAGGTTTAGGTTGTTATTGTTGGGAACAAACATAGTTTTTTATGTTCATACTTACACATCTGCTTACTTCATTCTTTACAGATAGTCAAAGCAAACAATGTAGCAGAGGATGGCCTAGTTGATTATCAGTGGGAGGAGAGGCCCTTGGTCCTGTGAAGGTTCTATGCTCTAGTGTGGAGCAATGCCAGTGCCAGGAAGCAGCAGAGGGTGGTTGGTGAGCAGGTGAGGGGAGAGGGAATAGGTTTTTTTGTTTGTTTGTTTGTTTGTTTTTGTTTCTTTTATTTCAAGAGGGGAAACCCAGAAAGAAGGTATCTTTTGAAATGTAAATTAAAAAAATCTAGTAAAAAAAGTATAGTCAAAGCAAAGAATTCACATATACTCCAATGACAAAGCTTAACATAAAAAAATTTCTTTCTTTTTGTTTTTTACTTTGGATCTTAATGTACTAAGGTTTCCAGCCACCACCAGTTTCTATGTATGTATGTTAGTTAAGTTGTATTGCTCTGTTTTAATTACTACTTAGTATCACTACACATTTTTTAATTCATGTTTATTAGATATAATCCTGTCATCGTTGTGTGTTGTTCTGTCATACTTTTATAAAATTAAAGTATTTGTACTTGTGCATAATCTAGGAACATTAGTTTCATTTAATTTTATCTAAATATTGACATATGGAAGAATCAATTGATGCTAAAAGTTTGAATCTATCATGGTATATCATATCTGGATTATAACTTAATTTTGCATTTTATTAGTTTTGTAGTTATTAACAGTTATTAAGAACAGAAAATGTTCATATCAAAGTCTTTGTCAAGTTTATCATCTCTATTGTTCTGGTAAATATATAGTTAACTATAGGGTTGTTCCTCAGGAATTTGTATTATTGTTCTGTCCAAAATATGTATTGTTTTGCTTTTATGTATCTAACATAGTGCTAAGCTTTGAGGATTTATCAGATTTTGGGCTCATTTAAGAGAAATTACTCAGCATCTGAATAACCAAGCATGGAATGTTAGTTGAAAATGGGTACAAAACAAAGGTTGAAGTAGCTCCTTGGTAGCTTTATTGTGTATTGCACAAGTGGTGCATAACAAGGTAACTGGAAATATTACAACAGCCTTTGCCTGTTGTTGTAGAAAGTACATACATATAACAGTAGATAATTGTTGAGGCCCTAATGTTTTAAATTGTGAATGACAGTGATAGAAATGAGTTGCCTCCATAGTAGTTTTACCTCAGCTTCCTTGGAAGAAGAATTAAATGAAAAAAAAGCTGTTATCAAATTTATTGTTTCCATTCCTGGACTGAATGAAAAGGAATAGAAATAAAGACCTTATTGGATTAAATATCCATTCTGGTGCAGGGAAGAATCAATGTGTTTTATTGTGAGTCATTTATATTAATACTTGTGAAAAAAAGAAGTTCTAGTCTCCAGGGAAGAAACACTTGGTATTGTTTGGATAAAAGTAAAATCCCCCACATTTGTGTTTATTCTCATAAGCTACTACTATATTCCATGTCTATTAATTCAGGTATCTATTCCTTACTATATTCCATGTCTATTAATTCAGGTATCTATTCCTTAATTTTTATCATTTGCCTCACATTTGTCTTCTATTCAGACAAAAATTCCAACTTATTTTCAATAATACTTTTCCAGAGACAATGCTATGAAAAATGTGCTTCGAGTTTCAGTAAACTGCTGTATTGAAAAATTCATGAGTCATTTATATAAGACTATCTAAAGCTCAGAGAATCTTGAGACAAGATGGAGCTAAAAAGGAAGGAAGAGGTATGAGAATAAATCAAGGTACTGCCTATTTCTCTATTCCAAATCAAACAGCAGCCATCTAGGGCAATCATCAGTGCCATCTGGTAAATAGGCACCCTAGCTGGGCTGAAAATTTGTTTTCATCCTCTCATTAAATGACAAGAAAAGGCAGGTGATCCACACTCTAGTATCCACATGCTCAGAAAATTTATTTTCAGGAAATGTACACTTACTGAGAGTAGCCTATTAAGAGGCTAGAAAATACAGACCAAGGATGAATATAGCAGCTTGGCTCTGTCATTTAATCTATAAGAAAATCACTATCCTTACTGGGTAATGATTTTCTGGGTAGCATTTATCTGAGTACACATAGCCCTGAAAATAAATTAAAAATGCTCTGTAACTTTTCCCAATAAACTCAGCAGTTACATAGTTTGAAAGTTGGTGATTGGTATATTGAATTGTTGTTTGAATGTTAAATGGGCAATGGTAGGCATTGAATTCAGCTCTATTTGCTGGAAAATTGGTTTTTAATTTTTCTTTGTTTTTAAGATTATAATACAGTTTTATTTCCCCTTTCTCTCTACCCTACCCTCCAGCATAATTTTATTGCTCTTTTCAAATACATTGATTATTGTCATTTAATTATATATATATATATATATACATATGTATATATACATATGTATATATATATATATATATATGTATGAATGTATGGCCATATTTTAAAGACATAAATACAGCCCTTTTAGTTTATATAATATTATATATGTATGATTTTAGGCCTGATCTTTTCTATTGTTGCTGAATAATCATTTGATCTTTTTATCTTTCTTGAAAACTGTAACTCTTGCTGTCAGCATTATTTAAGTGCATGAAATATATTTAAAATCAACTTTGGTAGTGTAATTACTGCAATTTCTAGAAGACATAATCGTACAGTGAAAGGCTCATGTTGTAGATTTTAGCATCTTTCTTGTCCATCTTTCATAATGACTCCTGGTATTTCTATACAGGAGATGTTTTTTCAAATTATTTGCTGGCTGTGTTCCACACTATGTTTTGATTTGTTGTGGTATTCTGCATTCATTTGTTAGATGATCTATGGGTATTTTCAGAAACATTTTTAGATCAGATATGAAATTTTCATTTAAAGAGTATGTGGTTATCTACACAATATATTTATTTATTATAGATATGTTTTAGGTAGAAATCTGATAATAAGATGATATTTTCCCTGTTTTGTTAATCTATATTTTCAAACTTTTAAATTTCCAGATCAAAACCATTTCTCTCTCCATTTAGTCCATCAGATCACTTGAAACCTGTTATGCTCCACCATATTACTCTGCTTATTTTTCACACAGGTAACTATTTCTTTTTAATTTTATTGTTCTTACAATTACCCTTGTATAGATGTACTGATATAATAGGTTGGATGGAAGAGTCTCCAAAAACACAAAACATTTGGCATCTGTCACTGATGGTCAAGATGACCACACTCATTATGAACTTTTCTAGTTCTGTCTGTCTATTATAAAATATTACTTTCTATTACTGTTTACATTGTATACTTATTCTATTTTCATAATACTTTCACCCACTGAGGCACAGTTATTTCAATTTCCTGTGTGTTGATAGTATAATACTAGTAAACATACTCAAGTAAGTAACCATACAGAAGGCTTGTGAGTACCTTTGGACATGTAAAAGGGAGTGATATAACTACACCATATGATATTTGTATTTAAATTTTTGATATCTTTGGTTACTGATTTTTTTTTAGATTTTTTTTATTTACATGTGAATTTCTCCATTCAGTTTCCCCTCCAAAAAACAAAGAGACAAACAAAAACAACAAAAACAAACCCCTGTTGCCTCCCCCTTCCCCATGCCTGCCACCCCGCCCTCTCCCACTTTCTGGCCCTGACATTCCCACTACACTGGGGCTCAGAACCTTCACAGGGCCACGGTCCTCTCCTCCTATTGATCGATTTTGAAATCCTCTACCATACACATGCTGCCTGAATAATTAGACCCCTCCATGTGCAGTCCTTGGTTGGGTTGAGACCCTGGGAGCTCCGAGGGTACTAGTTAGTTCATATTGTTGTTCTTCCTAAGGGACTGCAAACCCCTCAGCTCCATTGGTCCTTTCTCTA
>NW_022196904.1:50968705-51004847 GCF_008632895.1 Mastomys coucha | reverse complement strand
CCTAAGAATTTCATAAATTTATTGTTTTTAATAGCTGAGTAGTACTCCATTGTGTAGATGTACCACTGATTTTTAACTATGTTGAACTACTATCTTTTCACATGAGTGAGGGTTCCCTTTACTCACACACACCAAAGCATTTGTTGTCAGAAATTTATTGATATTTCTTAAATTTTCTGGGATAATATGAACTATCAAACTGTGGATTTGAATCTTTATGTGAAGCTATTTTCACAACTGACTAACACAGGGAATGTTTGAATGAGAAGTTTTTTTTTTTTTAATGGAGAAGAATGTAGAACACAAAGTATGCATTTCTTAAAAGGTACTCAAGATGAATCTTTTTGTGAGGTTATATCTGGTCATCCCATGGATATTTGAACAATCTACCAAGAAGTTGGAAGCTAAGTGTCAATTTTTATCTGAGCTTTGATTCTGTGAAGTGGGTTTGTAATGACCACTGGAAACATATTAACTATGTAATTTGGAATTAAGTGTATTTAAGATACCAGAACTACTAAAGTGAAAACTTTGCTGTGTTACTGGGACTATTGATGTTGGTTAGCTGGAGCTAAGAAATTAGTGGTGATTAAGAAGAGACTAGCATCACTGAGGTGACATCTTCTAGGAAGTGTTTTCTGAGAGCACAAAGAGTCTGTGTTTCAGAGATAGCCAAGGTTGTACTTTCTAGTATCTTGCTAATCACAACTGATACTTCAGCCCCAGCTAACCAAAACCACAGAATCTTCACAATCAAAACAACATGGCCCTGATAAGAGTCTTTAATCTTCCCTCTGAAATGTCACAAGCCAGACCTCCATCTCTGCACTGTTCTCAACATGATCTTCCAAGCTCCCATAGAACATTCCACAGAGATCATAACAACCAGTGCCTCTTCTAGCTCAAAGTTCCAAAGTCCTCCCACAGTCCTCCTAAAACATGGTCAGGTTGTCACAGGAATACCCCACTTCTGTACCAATTTGTCTTAGTCAGGGTTTCTATTCCTGCACAAACGTCATGACCAAGAAGCAAGTTGGAGAGGAAAGTGTTCAGCTTACTTCCACATTGCTGTTGATCACCAGAAGAAGTCAGGAATGGAACTCAGGTAGGTCAAGAAGCAGGAACTGACACAGAGGCCATGGAGAGATGTTCCTTACTGGCTTGCATCCCCTGGCTTTCTCAGCCTGCTCTCTTATAGAACCCAAGACTTCCAGCCCAGGAATGGCACCACTCACAAGGGACTCTACCCACTTGATCACTAATTGAGAAAATGCCCCACAGCTGGATCTCATGGAGACACTTCCCCAACTGAAGCTCCCTTTTCTGTGATAACTCCAGCCTGTGTCAAGTTGACACACAAAACCAGCCAGTACAGTTATATATGTGTTGAGGGCCTCATATCAGCTGGTACATGCTGCCTACTTGATGGTTCAGTGTCTGAGAGATCTCAGAGGTGCAAGCTAATTGAGATTTTTGGTCCAACTATAGGTTCACACTCCTCCTCATCTTCTTTCAGCTTTTCCCTAATTCAATCACAGGGGTCAGCAGCTTCTCTCCATTGGTTGGGTGTAAGTATCTGCATCTGACTCTTTCAACTGTTTGCTGGGTCTTTCTCAGGGCAGTCATGATAGGTCCCTTTTTGTGAGCATCAGTAAAAGTGTAAGTCCTTGGGGCCTCTTCTTGAGCTGGATCACATTTTGGGCCTGTTGTTGGACTTCCTTTTACTCAGGCTCTTCTCCACTTTTGTCACAGTAGTTCTATGGGTCAGAGATTGACTATGGGATGGCAACCCCATCTCTCTAGTTGATGTCCTGTCTTTCTGCTGGGAGTACATTCCACAAGTTCCCTCTCCCCATTGTAGGGCATTTCATCTAATGCCCCTCCCTTTGATTCCTGAGAGTCACTCACCTCCCAAGTCTCTGGTACATTCTGGAGGGTACCTCCCCACTTGATACTTTCCTGAGGCTGCTTGTTTCCATTCTTTCTGCTGTTCCACAGGGCTTCAGTCCTTTTACTCAACCCAATACCTGATCATGTTCCCCTCTTTGACTCCTTGTTCCCTTTCCTACCCAATCCCCTCCCTCTCCCCTCCTGTTATTGCTTTCTTCTAGCTGTAAAGTGGGATTGAGGCATCCTTGCTTGAGTCCTTTGGTTTGTTAACCTTCTTGAGTTCTATGGACTGTATATTGGGTATTCTGTACTTTTTTGGCTAATATCCATTTATTAGTGAGTATAAACCATGAATGTCTTCTTGAGTCTGAGTTACCTTACTCAGGATGGTATTTTCAAGTTCTACCCTTTTGACTGAAAAACTCATGATGTCCTCATTCTTAATAACAGACTAATATTTCATTGTATGAATAAATAACTATTTCTCTATCCATTCTTCCCTTGTGGGTCACCTTGGTTGTTTTCTAGCATCTGGCAATAACAAATAAAGCCACTATGAACATATGTATGTGTCACTGTGGCATGATGTGGCATCTTTTGGGCCATCTAAGTTTGCATCTCATCATAAATGAAGGAATGTTCCTCTTTCTCTATGTCTTGGCCAACATGTGTTGTCACCTGAACTTTCAGTCTTAGCCATTCTGATTGATGCAAGGTAGAATCTTAGGGTTGTTTTGATTTGCATTTCTCTTATCAGTAAGGACTTTGAACACTTTAAGTGCTTCTCAGCCATTCCAGACTCCTCTGTTGTGAAGTCTCTGTTTAGTTTTATACTCCATTTTTGGATTGAGTTGTTTGATGTTTTTGGTGGTTAGCTTCTTGAATATTTTATATATTTTTAGCCCTCTATTGGATGTGAGGTTAAAGGATTTTTTTTTTTACCGCAATCAATAGGTTGTTCATTTGTCTTATTGACTATGTCCTTTGACTTACTGAAACTTTCCCGTTTCTTTAGGTTCCATATATCAATTCTTGATATAAGATTCTGAGACTTTGGGGTACGGTTTAGGAACAACCTCTGCCCCCAACCATGCCAATGAGTTCAAGTCTCTTTTTCCCTGCCTTTTTATTGGATTTAGTGAATCTGGTTTTATGTTGATGTCCTTGATCCACTTGGATTTGAATTTTGTGCAAGGTAACTATTATGAATGTACTTTAAATATTTTACACACAGATTGCCAGTTAGACCAGCAACATTTATTAAAGATGCTTTCTTTTTCCATTGTACACTTTTGGCTTCTTGGTCAAATATCAATTGTTGATAGTGTGTATGTTTATTTCTGGGTCTTCATTTGTATTCTATTAATTACCTATCTGTCTCTGTACCAGTTACCTGCAGTTTATGGCACTATTACTTGCTAGTACCACTTGACATCAGAGATGGTGATTTTCCCCAGAAGTTCATTTATTTTTAAGAAATATTTTTGGTATCCTGTTTTTGGTTTTTTCATTTGAAATTAAGAATTGCTCTTTTCATGTCTATGAAAATTGGTGCTGGAAATTTCATGGGGATTGCACTGAATTTGAAGATTGACTTTGCTAGTAAGACAATTTTTACTGAATTAATCCTATTAATACATGAGCATGGGAGACAGCTCCATTTTTTTGAGGTCTTATTCAATTTCTTTCTTGAGAAACTTGAAATTCTTGCCAATTTGATTTCATTTGTTTGATTAGTGTTACCCCAAGATATTTTATATTATTCATGAATATCGTGAATTGTACTGTTTCCTTATTTTCTTTCTCATTCCATTTATCATTTGTATAAAGAAAAGGTACTGATTTTTTTACTTAATTTTATATGTAGTAACTTTGCTGATGTATATCAGCTATAGAAGTTCTCTGGAAGAATTTTTGGAGTTGCTTATTTATATTATCATATCATCTGCCAATAGTGACACCTTGTTTTCTTCTTTTCCAATTTGTATTTCCTTGATCTCCTTTTGTTGTCTTATTGCTCTACATAGAATTTTGAGTACTATGTTGAATAGAAATGGGGACTTCAGGAGGGGCAGACAAACTGCTTATCTATTGCCCTGGCTGCTGCAGATCTCCTGGAACTTCTTCAGACTATTGGTTCCTTAGTGGAGCCATTCAGCTCTTGCCCTGTGTGTAGCTATTCTCCTGAGAGATCTTCACACTATGAGGTCTGTTGCCCTATGTGCAGAACTCCAGGGATTCTTTCAGAACTTAGGTCAGTTTCCTTGTGTGCAGAGGAACTCCTGGGAGGCCTTGAAACTGTGGTGTCTTCAGAGGAGCATATAAGCTGGTGATCTGTCTCAGCAGAAGGCAGAAGTGGAATGGAATTCAAGGGTGGGAGTGGGGGTGATTCTTCTCTAATCTGCTGGGCTCCTCAAGGTTCCCAGCCACTGCAGGTTCAACATTTAATTTTCAAAATCTAAAGACCATACGTGTATGATAGTGAAATATACATAATGTCTTATATAGTGGAATAATTTATGAATGTCAGCACTTTGAGAAAATGACACAGGTAAGCAGTAAGCTTTCCTTGGCAGCCAAGAGTTATATAATTAGAAAGGCACAGACAGGAATGTGTGCTTTATTAGAGGCAGCCGTGATCTAGACATTGTAGACAAGTACATATTCAGGCTCCAGGACCATTGGCTAATTTTGTGTTGGTAATTGGAGTTAGAGGTTAGGGTAAATTATATTTTCACTGACTTAAACTTTTACTTTCTATTCTTTTGCTGAAACACACAGGGAGGAGAAACAAATGAATTAGAAGCATGGGGAGTTTTGAGCAAGATTACTGCAGAGTTGCTCCTTTTATTCTTTGGATTGAGATCTCTTTCCTGATTGGTTTTTAAACCATTCCCTATTTGAATGTACACACTCCTCCAAACAGAGGCAACCAGAACAAATAAAGATAACTTTACTCAAGGTTTTTATAGCCAGAATCATGGCTATAGTACAGCTGTCAGTGGGGTATAGCCAGATCCTGAAACTGCTTCAGAGAAGAAAAAGTGCTATTTATTCAGAAACCTGTGGCAGATAAAGCAAATAAAAATCCATCAACATTCTGGAATTCCCCAAACTCCTGTTATGAGTCAGCTCCTTCTGCAATGAGGATGAGTCACTTTGGAATTTAATTTCTGATGGAAAATGAGGATGTTCTTTTCATTACAGTTTCCTGTGGCACCCACTTTGAAGATTTGCTATGGCAGAAACAGTTCTCATTCAGCCACCTAAAATGCTCTGAACGATTTGAATTGTAAACTTTGAAAGACAATATCACACATGATATACAATGCCCTCTGTGGTCATAAAAATATAACATAGCAATTTTACTTAATATCCTTCTGTTGCCATCAAAAGCTCTAGAGGTTCTTCTTTCCAATACAAGTTAGAGAGTCAAGGTTAAATTGTTACTGCTATTTACCAAATAGAAGATGTTATAGTTTATTCTCACTTTCATCCTCCATTCCTTTCCATGAGGTCAAATAAGTAATGAGAATAGTGGAAAATCAATTAACTCTGTGTTGTGCCAGACTCCTATTCTATATTCCCATTGAAAGACATTTATCCAGTAGATTTTATTGTCTCCAGCTAAAGAATATCCTCTGACTGATCAGTATCTCTTCATTAACCCCCATCACATCCCTCCACCCCTACTTCTGTGAGGGTGATTCCCCACCCACACACTCTCTCGCACCTTACAATCTTAGCATGCCCCTATGCTGGATCCTCGAGCCATCACAGGACAAAGAACCTCCTTTCCCATTGATGCCAGAGAAGGCCAAATTCTGCTACATATGCATCTGGAGTCATGACTTCCTCCATGTGAACATTTTGTTTGGTGGTTCAGTCCTTTGGAGCATTGGGGTATATGTTTAGTTAGTACTGTGATGCTTCCTATGGGATTGCCAACCACTTTATATTCTTTACTCCTCCCGCTAACTCCCCCATTCTTGTCCCCGTGCTCAGGCTGATGATTGGCTATAAGTATATGTATTGGTCAGGCTCCTGCACAGCCTCTCATGTGACAGCTATATCATGATCCTGTCATCAAGCACTTCTTGGCATCCAGAATAGTGTCTGGGTTGAGTGGCTGCCTAAAGGATGGATCCCCAGTTGGTAAAGTCTCTGAATGACCTATCCTTCAGTTTCTGCTCAGCTCTTTGTCCCTATATTTCTTTTAGTCAGGAGTAATTTTGGATTATATTATTTGAGATGAATGTGTAGCCTCATCTCTTAATCTGGGACCTTGCCTAACCTCTGCATATGGTTGCTAAAGGTTCTCTCTCCCCATTGTTGGGTATGTCAGCTAATGTCAACCCCGTTGGGCCCTGAGAACCTCTTGTTTTCCTGTCATCTGGAGCTCTCTGGTAGCTACCATCAGCTCTCTCTCCCCAGTATTACACACCACTGTTCAATTTCCTGATCCTCTATACATCCCTCCATCTCCTCCCACACCTGATCCTGCCCCCCTTTTCCCATCCCATTCCTCTCTCCCTCCCAAGTCCCTTACTCCATCTACCTCCTGTGATAATTTTGTTCCCCTTTCTAATTAGGACTGAAGCACCCAAACTTTGGATTTCCTTCGTCTTGAGCTTCATATGGTCTTAGAGTCATATTATGAGTATTTCAAGCTTTTTTCCTAATATCCACTTATCGGTGAGTATATACCATGTGTGTTCTTTTGTGACTGGGTTGCTTTACTCAGGATGATATTTTTGAGTTCCATCCATTAGTGGAAAATCTTTTATATTTCATTTTATTCCAGGCTTTGTCTTCTGTCCTTCCCAAGAAATTATTTCAGATTTCATCAAGATGACTACTGTTGCCAATTTATTATCTTGGGGATTTTCTCTCATGATTTTAGAAGTTCTCTACACAAGTTCTCTATTCATGTACATGGATAGCATTTGAGGAGAAATAATTTGATGTGGAAATGACTGTCCTACATTCCTGAAAGCAGGTTCTGAGAGGACCAGAGTTACCATTGATGAGTACAGTTGTAATTCACAGTCTGTTTCACCTCCTACAATATTAAAAAGAATGGGGTGATTATGTTCCAATGAAGTTTTGAGGTTTTACATTTTATGTTTATGTAGAGATTTCTCCTGTATAAACTAGGAAAAAGTCATATGCCTAGAAATGCAGTGCACAGAAGAAATACACTTCCTTTTAAAACCAGATTCCTGCTTGAAACATCAGGGAATTGTCAATATGGACAATTACTCTTCTTTTTAATCCCCTTTTAGCAAACCCTCAATTCCTGGTACATGTACTGTGGATAGATAAAAATTGGTTCACAAATCTAGGATGTCTGACCAAAAAAAAAAAATGATCACACTTTAAATTCTCAGTCAGAGATAGTGTTGATGTTTCTGATGTACTAAATATTATTGATAAAAGTGTGCTTTTATTTCAAGGTAGATAATGCCCAAAATTCAACAAGAGTTGGCTTGAGCACATTAGTAGGAAAGGACTTAGTTGGAGACTTACATGCCTGAGGGGATTTGAGTCTTTATTGAGCAGTCACAGGGTAGCTAGTAGCTAGTCCTTCATGTACTTTAAGAGCTTAGAAAATAAAATATGATCATGGTGCCTAAAAGCTTGTCACTGCAATGATGCTGGTGCATTGTTTGAAATGTGTGCCTTTACTTTGCTGTGGGTTTAATATGGGAAATGAAGCATATCCTCTGAGAGAGGAAAGTGGTATAGCATAAGTAGAATCTGTATAGCTAGACTGAATAGGAGAAGACAGCTATGCCCATGTAGATGTCCTAACACTTACATGAACCCATTGACTGTAGCAGCTTTCCTCCTTCTTTATTGTATGTAAAAAGAACTCAACTGGAAGATCCAAGTAAACAGGGACATCTCAGAAAAATACCAGGAGGCTAGGAATTTCCCTTAATAAGATAAGCTCAGGAACTTTAGGAAGGTAGCAGAACTCTCTGGAAGGGAAAGGCTAATTAACATTCTTCAGATCACAGGGTGAGAACCTACCTTTGGGTGAGGGCACATTCCACAAGGTGGACCTTTACCCACCTTCAGACAAGGGAAGTCCTTGCCACCTCATTCCCTAAAGACCAATCAGTTTAAAAAATCACACTGTTCTACCAATCATTCTGTTTAATGGCTGCTGCCCTGAAAATTGTATAAAAGCTCACTGATCAAGCTGTGCAATGTTGCCTCCTTTCCTGAGGGACTGGGACGGCCTCAGTGCACTGAAATACAAATCCTCATGCTCTTTGCATCGATCAGGCTTCATGTGATTTACTCAGGGGGTCTCTGGTAAGCTAAGGCTGGTCTGGGTCTTACATTTGTTGTGTTGGCTGGGAAATGACTCCCTGCGGAAACACACTGGAGCCATGAATGGGAGGTCTCGAGTGTTTGCTACAATTTCTGTTTGTCTTTGTTTGTTAAGTCTGAGTCTGTAGGTCTGCTTGAACTTTTGCTTGCAAGTGTCTGCTTGGTCAAGTGTCTGGTGTGGTCAAGTGCAACTAGCAGACATGCCTTAATGTCAGGACAGCAGGGGGAGGGGGAGAAACTGAAGGATGCTTCAGGTTCCCCTGGAGGGAGTTGGGAAGGCTCTGCTCCTTCTAGAAATAGCAAGACAATATGGTTGGGAGTCTTGCTACAACCTGGTTTATCTGGCCCCTGCTGTATGCAGGAGCACCTAGTTTTTTCAGAGTGGCTGGCACAGCCAAATGACTCTGCTATCTGGCTTTGTTATCTGTGTATGCAGGAGCACCTGGTGTCTGTAATTGGGCCCATGGAAGGGGCGAACTGTGTGTTGTCTTTCTCTGTGTTCATGGACCTGGACACATACCCATAGCAAGGTTGAGCTGTATATTGTTCTATGTTCTTGGACTTAGACTGACAACATTATTTTGTAAATTGGACAGACTGAAATACAAGTTATTTACTCTCTGTTTCTCTGAATGAACCACTTGTAGGGACTACTCCCTCATAGATAAAAGCCTTTCTTTCCTAAGAACCACATCACAGGTTCTGGCCATCAGGAGAAAAGAAGCATGGGAGGAGAGATCAGGACTTGAGAAACTTCTGACCTTCCAAGACTCTTCAACAGCAGACCTGTTACTCCAAGACCCTCTTCCTCCAAATCTCCCTACACAAGCCCCCATGACCCTGACAACTCCAGTACCAACTCCTCAGCCCATAGGAGACAGGAGACTGGGGCCATTGCACCCCTTCACTGGAGGGAGGAATAGGAGGATACCTGAGAACCAAACCTCATGTTACAATGGTGGCTCAGGGAATATAGGCTTCTGGAAAAAGACAATCAGGCTGTGCAATATTGGCTCTTCTCTTTGGCCAACTTGTAAACTGGAAGGCCCAACACCCTTTTCAAAAAGGTCAGTTAATCTCTTTAAGACTGTTTTCTTTATAATTCAGGAAGCCAGAGACATGGGGCCTGATCAATTCACCAGGCTATTCTCAACAGCAGGTTTCCCCTGAATAGACTTGACTGGGACTTCAGAAGGTAAGGGGCACCAACTGAAAGGGCCAGGCTCCATTTGGCAGGTCTCATGACAACCTGCAAATTTGGCCAAAGTATGTGAGGTTACACAGGGATCAGATGAGTCACCTGCTCCCTTTCTAGAGTGACTCATGGAAGCATTCCATCAGTATACACCCTATGACTCCAGCAGTAAGAAGCGCAAATATGGTTTTTATAGACAAGACTAGTAGAAATATCAGGAATAGCTTCAGAGGATAGAGGAACTATAGGATATGTTGTTGAAGGATTTAGTGCAGGTTGCTGAGAAAGTCTACCATAACAGGGAGATAGAAGAGAAAGAGCAGAGAAAGAGGAAGAAAACAGATAAAAGGGAGATGGGAAAAAAAGAAAGAAAGAAAAGCGACAGGGAGGGAATCTACAGAGAGTCCTGACTCTCAGGCTAGAGTATGAATAAAAGTTGTTTGACACCTTGGACAGGGCACCCCAGGACCTAGACTGGTGTTTTGAGGCCTTTCCCCAGGCCTGGACTGGGATCTCAGCGATCGAGAGACCAACAACCAATGCCCCCATCCATGTACAGTTTAGAGACCAAGCCTCCCTGGTGTCTGTGCACCAGTATCCAATGTGGAGGGGGTCTCAGGACTGAATTGGGCCCCACATCACCAGACTCCTAGAACAAGAGATCCAGTGGAAGTGCCAATCAGCTTGGAATACTCCCCTTCTGCCTGTGAAGAAACCTGGGGCCCAAGAATAAGGAGGATTGTCTAGTGGGGACTAAGCACCTCTTGGAGGAAGAGGAGGAGGATTGAGATACAGAGCCTCAGCCAAGAAGGCCCAAATCTGCCAGAGAAATGTAAGTTATCTTGGCTACCTGCTGAAAGACAACCAGCGCTGGCTCTCCAGTGCTCCAAAGGCGACCATCCTTCACATCCATTTTCCACAGAGCACCAAACAGGTACAGGAATTCCTGAGCATGGCCAGGTTCTTCAAGCTATGGATTCCAGGGTTTGCTGAACTGGCTTCCTCCCTCTACCTGCTGACTAAAAACAGATAGTCCTTCAGTTGGGGTGAAGAAGAGCATCAGGCTTTTGACGCAATTAAGCAGGCTTTACTAGAGACCAGTTCTCTAGAACTGCCTGATGCCAGCAGACCTTTCCACCTTTATGTAGCAGAAAACAGGAAGATAGATAAGGGAGTGCTCACTCAGTGTCTGGGCCCCTAGAAGTGACCAGTTGCCTATCTGTCAAAGAAATTAGACCTTGTTACTGCTGGATGACTAGCTTGTCTACTGATACTGGCGGCGGTGGTGGTTTTAGTTAAAGTTGCTGATAAATTGACTCTGGGGCAATATGTGACTGTGACAGCTCCCCATGCCTTGGAGAGCATTGTTTGCAAGCCTCTGGATTGATGGCTGATCAACACCCTCATGACTCATTATTAGACACTGTTGCTAAACTCAGATTGGGTGACCTTCACATCACTAATGGCCATCAACCTAGCCACTCTGCTACCTGACCCTGACCCAGCTCATGATTGCCAGCAGATTCTAGATGAGAACCAGGGATGACAAAAAGTACCTATCGATCAGCTGCTCCCCAATGCAAAGGCAACCTGCTTCCCGGATGGCAGCAGGTACCTGGTAGAGGGACAGCACAAGGCAGGAGCAACCATTGTGAACAGGTGCCAGGTGGTCTGGGAGGAACTGCTTCCTCTGAGAATATCAGCCTAAAAGGCAGAGTTGATAGCCCTGACCAAAGACTTGGACCTGGGGGCATGCAAAAAGATCAACATCTACATGGACAGCAGGTATGCCTTTTCTACAAGGCTATATACCAAGAGAGAGTACTACTCAAATCAGGGGGGAAAGAGATAAACAAGCAGGAATTCTTGAATCTGATGAAACCAGCAACTGTGAGTATTATTAATTGCCCAAAACATCAGAAGGCAAGAGACTCAGTGTTCTTGGGCAATAACCAGGCAGATCAAGTGGCTATGCAGAAGCCTATCCTGGTAAAAAGTCTGTAAGAGACATTCACTGAGAATTGAGACTGGACTAAGAAATGGCCTCACTTAGAATGTACTGAAAAAAAATCTCAGATTTCTAGCCACCCTACCATTACCAAGAGAACGTAGGACAATGTCATACAAAAGAAGGGAGAACTGTACTCCCCAGAAAGTAAGTAAGCAAAAGAATTGCTAGGCCAAATGCACAGATGGACTCATTTAGGGGATAGAAAGCTTGTCCAAGCAGTTAAGAGACCTAATATCTATATCTATATCTATATCTATATCTATATCTATATCTATATCTATCTAACCTATAGATATAGATATAGGTTCTGTGCCAGAAAGACAGTAGTACAGTGTAAGGTAATGTTTATGAATCCAAGAGGACCTGCACCTGATGCCAACTAGATAGCAGTCAAACACCCAAACAACCCACTTCTGCAAGGCCAGAGAAACCACAAGACAGCAATGGTGCATCTTCCAGCACTGAGACCCAGCAGCCCCCACAAGCCTACCAAAGTGACTTGGCAGGTGCTCTCAGCCACTGGTGATATAGCTTGGTCTACTACCTGAGTTGTATCTAGTGGCTGGACCCTGTCTTTGATTTCTGTTATTAAGCAGTGGGCCTTGACTTCTGGGGTGACACTGCCCTGGAGACACAGGGAGAGGCATTACCTGAACGTGGGGGACAAGGGACTTGTGAATCTAAACCATGTCCCAGAAATGGCCTTAGAGGGTATGGCTTAGGGTTCTGACACTCAAAGTTGAATAGTGTCCCACAAGAAACCCTCGTATATATGTGTCTCAGAGATGGAAGAAGCCAGCAGCAGGACCATAAGTGTTAGGGGCCAACCATTTCGTCTATGCTACCTCGGGTGTGAAACATCAGGAAGCTAATATTAGAGACCATTCCAGGTATAGATAAAATTCAATGACCAAGGTGAGAGAAGAGTTAGCCAAGTAGAAGAGAGAGAACAGAGTCAGGGCTGTTTGGAGTCTTGGTTTAACAGCTCCCCCTGGTTTACTACCTTTATTTCTGGATTGTTAGGACCCCTAATCATTTTTCCTGCTTCTGAACTTTGACCTTTACATTCTACAGAGGATCAGGGATATGAGCTGCATACCTATCCACAATAGCTTCAGATTGAAGCATGTACAAAGAAAAGGGGGAAATGTAAGATCTGAGTAAATAGGAGCATCTCAGAAAAAGACCAGGAGGCTAGGAATTTCCTTAATAAGATAAACTCAGGAACTTTAGGAAGGAAGCAGAACTCTCTGGAAGAGAAAGGCTAATTAACATTTCTCAGATCACAGGGTAAGAACCTACCTGGGGGTGGAGGCGCATTCCACAGGGTGGACCTATGCATACCTTCAGATAAGGGAAGTCCTTGCCACCTCATTCTCTGAAGGCCAATCAGTTTAAAAAGTCACACTGTTCTACCAATTATATTGTGTCTGTGGCTGCTGCCCTGAACATTGTATAAAAGCTCACTGAACAAGTTGCGTGAGGTTGCCTCCTTTCCTGAGAGTCTGGGACAGCCCCAGTGCACTGGAATAAAAATCCTCATGCTCTTTGTATCGATCAGGCTCCATGTGATTCACTCAGGGGTTCTCCAGTAAACTAAGGCTCTGCAGGGTCATACACAACTTCCCTTGACAAAAAACTAGGTTTCTTGAGTTCCTCATGATAATTTTGGAGAAGTGAAAAAAATTGTATGTAAAATAATTGTAGAGCCTAAGGTGGTAGCTAAGTTTCACAGAAAACTTAAAAAAATAGACTAAGTTCTAGGTTCTTTGCCAGCAAAAGAGCAATTAGTCTAAGGGAAAATAAACTTATTTTGTCTAAAGGATCCATAGTTGTTCGCCCAGCCTTGTTACTCTAACACCATGTTGGCTAAATCACCATAGCTCATGTTGATTTGTGTCAACTAACAGCCAGGTGTAAGACAATCTCCTATCAGAAACATGAAGAATAAAAAGTAATATTTAGCATGCTTGAGTGATAGATTGAAATTTTAGGGCCTCATGGGATCTTAATTCTTATTCTCTCTTTCTAATAATTTCACACAATCCAGGGTTTTAAACATTTAAGTAGCATAGAATGTTCATTTTCTCTATGTTGAGTACTTTATATTTTGTCCCATAATGCACTATTTACCATTTTATTTTCATTTTTCACTTCTGTGTCATAAACAAGATGATCATTCCATTATTATTAAAATCTAGATAAAGTAAATTATGGTATTATTGCTTATTTCAGAATATTAGGACAGGGGAACATATATTCCCCATTTCTTATTTGTTTACTTGCTTTCTTGTTGTTTAAATGGTAGTTCTTATAAAGGCAATGAAAGATTGAAAATTATTTAAAATTATGGCAATTGGATAAAGAGATAGTTTTCAGAACATTCCCTGAAAACAAAAGGTGGGTGTATCGGGTTGTAGTTATATTGTTCACTCTTGCAGTAGCATGAGGTCCAGAAGAGGTTGATAACTGTGTCTGTGAAGTGAGACTTCATTATTCTGAGCACTGAGACAGATCTTCCTAACTTTTGATTCCATTGTTAAGGAGTTATGTGCAGTACCTAGTTTCACCTTTCTCCTGCTCCTCACACTATAGTTTTACTTTAAAATCTATCCCAAAGCTTAACTGAATTTTAGTAGGTATAGTGAGGGATTTTCCAGTTGGTGAGATATCACTGATAACATACCTGTGCATAGAATCCTTTAAAATATCTGTAAGTCATGATGTAGATGAAACTTTCTATCTTCACAGTCAAAGAACTATCAACTCTCCCTGCAAATTAAACATATCCTCTCTGTAAACATGTCCCTGTAGAAATTCTAATTTGAAGTGACTGCTGTCTGTATAGGTGCAACTGTATCTAGTCTTGAATCTTTGTACTCATGATGGTGTAATAAAATATAATAGCAGATTTTGAAATTAACAGATAATTCATTTTGAAACATGGAGAATTGTAAGGAAACAGAAATGGCCTGAAGGCAGGCATACCATTTGTGAAACCTTGGTGACTAAATTTGAAAGGACCAGTGAGCTGCATGTAATTAGTTGGTGCTATCTTTTTCTTTATCATGTAACTGGCTACAAGTTAGATGGTTGAAACTGCATGTGTTATCTCTCAAAAAGACCTCTAAACTGTTCTTCTACTGTTGCCCATACAGGAATGTGATGAGTACCGAATATAAACATGAGAAGAGGAAAAATATCTATCTTTCAAATGATAACTCTTATAATTTCCCTGGGATTTCTGCAAATGTCTGTCTTCCACAGGCCTTTTGTCCAAGCCATATCACTAACATCTTGATGAGTTTATCTGTTTCAGCTTATGAAAGATCATTGAAGCTTAGATTCTTGTCTATTTTTATGGCCACATAGAATATCATTCAGTGTAATTATATGGTTATCTGAATGGCCAGCTTCATACTCACACCTGCTTTATGCAATTCTTCCCTAAAATAACATTGTGTGCAAGAAGTGTAGCATATAATTGTCAGGAAATTATAGTGGAGACATTTTCCATAAATATGCCTACTAGAAAGTCATTATCTCTCCTAAAGAAATATGTTCTGCTGCAGCTTTTGTGTTGAAGCTGTAATGATCCCATAAATAGCCCATTACCTTTGCTTTATAAATAAGCCCTAGAACCTCATTTGATCCTGAGAGCAAATTTTGGTGAAATTTTAAATTGGTTTGCCATTAAGTTCAATATGAGACATTATTTATGTCTTTCACCAGGAAAGATAATTTTACGTAGCAGCACTTGGGTATTTTTGTAATAATTACAAACCAAGGACAATTTTTCCAAGAGAATTAATAGTATCCTTGAGTGGGGAATGACTCAGGCAACTGAAACAATGTTGAATGAGATAGTTTAATTTGATTGAAAAATGTTTGTATGATTATTACTCAAATTTTAGTTAAGATTAATAATGCAGGTGTGTGACTAGCATGTAGGATAAAAAGACATGCCATTAATATAAGGCAAACAGGGCAGAGGAAGTCTATATATTAAATCAGTTAGACAGTCTTTTCCATGTTGCATGCAGTTACAAAACTGATTGATACATGTCTACTATCAGCCCTCTGAGTTCCACAGCTTGGAAGAAGTATCATTGGTAGCAGCCTGAGACAACATGGCTCCTGCTTCCCTTTTTTTAAAAATATTTATCACTTGAAATGATAAAAGTTGAGAGATAGAGTTAAATAAATGATAATATGAATTGCTTAAAGTATAGAAAACCTTTGACCAAGGAGACAGTCTCTCCCAGACTGTCTTCTGGCTATGAGACAAGTGGAAAGAGAAAATATAACTAGATGTCATGGAAAAAAATTTAATAAAATAACAAAAACACAAACATTGAGCCAACTTGCTGCATACAGTACTAGCCTTCCTGACTTTGGCCTTGGAAGAGGCTAGCATATATAGAACATAAAAGAGTATGTGGGGAGTGGTGGCTCTCTCAGTGGAGTCAAAATAAAACCATCATCCTTGCTTGGGAAAGACTATTAGTGCAGATTTAGGATCACAACTCAAATTCCACAAGAGGAGAGGTACAAATGCTCTTTGAGTTAACACAATAAACTTATTCTTAAAAAGAACCTAGATAGTATGTTGTTTCTACTTGTTGGGAAATAAGATGTTCAGGTATATACTCATTCCATCACAATGTAGTTTAAATATGTTATGTTTGCATGGCAGTGGTGGCGAACACCTTTAATCCCAGTTCTTGGGAGGCAGAGGCAGGCAGATTTCCGAGTACAAAGCCAGCCTGGTTTACAGAATGAGTTCCAGGCTAGCCAGAGCTATACAGAGAAACCCTGTCTTGATACCCCCCAAAATATTATATTTATAATTCCTTTTTAGATGTTAATATACTTATATTTTTGCCTTCCCCTTCCTCCCTCCATTCTTCCCTTAAATTTTTTCTTGTTATTGCTTATCCCTCTTTTAAAATGCCCCCAAGATTTAGTGAATAAGATATTTTATAGAAATAATCTTTGACCAGGTTCCATGTTTCTTTTAGATAGGTGTTTTTTTTGTTTTGGATAGCTTGACAGTTTGAAGGAAGATTTTTTAATTTTTTAAATTTTTCGTTATTTATATTTCAAATATTATCCTCTTTCCCAGTTTCCCACCCTCCTGGAAACACCCTATCATATCCTCCTTCTCCCTGTTTCTATGGTGGTGTTCCTCCACCCACCTACCCACTCCCATCTCTCTACTCTCTTATCCCCCTACACTGGGGCATCTACCGAGCCTTCATAAGACCAAGGACCTCTTTTTCCACTGGTGCATGACAAGGCCATCCTCTGCTACATATGAAACTGGAGCCATGTATAGTCCTTTGTTGATGGCTTAGTCCCTGCAAGTTCTTAGTCCCTTCAAGGTCTGGATTGTTGATATTGTTCTCCCCATGGGGTTGCAAATCTCTTCTATCCCTTCAGTCCCTTCTCTAAGTCCTCTATTAGGAACCCTATGATCAGTCTAATGTTTGGCTCCTAACATCTGCCTCTGTATTTATAAGTCCTGGCAGACACTCTCAAGAAATAGCCATATCAGGCTCCTTTTAGCATGTACTTCATGGCATCCATAATAGTTTCTGGGTTTGGTAACTGTATATGGGATGCATCCCCAGATGGGCAATCTCAGGATGGCCTTTCCTTCAGTTTCTGCTCCAAACATTGTCTCGGCTCTACCCTTTATCTCCATATTTGCTCCTGTGAGTATTTAGTTCTTCTAAAAAGAACCAAAGTATCCACACTTTGGTCTTCCTTCGTCTTGAGCTTAATGTGGTCTGTGAATTGTATCTTGGAAATTCTGAACTTCTTGGCTAATATCTACTTATCACTGAGTGTGCACAATGTGTTTTCTTTTGTAGTTGGATTACCTCTCTCATTATATTTTTCAATTTCATCCATTTCGCTAAGAATTTCTTGAATTCATCATTTTTAATAGCTGAATAGTAATCCATTGTGTAAATGTACCACATTTTCTATATCTATTTCTCTCTTGAGGCACATCTGGGTTCTTTCCAGCTCCTGGCTATTATAAATAAGGCTGTGATAAATATAGTAGTCCATGTGTCCTTTTTACATGTTGGAGCATTTTCTAGGTAAATACCCAGGAGTGGTATATCTGGGTCCTTAGGTATTAATATGTCCAATTTTCTGAGCAACTGCCAAACTGATTTCCAGAGTGGTTGTACCAGCTTGTAATCCCACCAATAATGGAGGAGTGTTCCTCTTTCTCCACATCCTTCCCAGCATCTGCTGTCACCTGAGTTTTTGATCTTAGCCATTCTGACTGTGTGAGGTGGAATCTAAGGGTTGCTTTGATTTGTATTTCCCTGAAGGCTAATGATGTTGAGCATTCCTTTAGGTGCTTCACTGCCATTTGGTATTCCTCACTTGAGAATTCTTTGTTTAGCTCTGTACCCCATTTTTAATTGGGTTATCTGGTTCTCTGAATTCTAACTTCTTGAATTCTTTGTATATATTGGATATTATCCCTCTATCTGATGTAAGATTGGTAAAGATCCTTTCCCAATCTGTTGGTTGCCATTTTGTCCTATTGGCAATATCCTTTGCCGTATAGAAGCTTAGCAATTTTATGAGGTTCCATTTCTCTATTATTGATCTTACAGCATAAGCTATTGGTGTTCTGTTCAGAAAATTTTCCCCTGTGCCCATGTGCTTGAGGCTCTTCCCCACTTTCTTTTCTATTAGTTTCAGTATATCTGGTTTTATGTGGAGGTCCTTGATCCACATGGACTTGAGCTTTCAACAGGAGATAAGAATGGGTCGATTTGCATTCTTCTACAAGCTAACAACCAGTTGAAGCAGCACAATTTGTTACTTTTTCTTAATATCTTAGTATGAAAATTAATATTACCAATATATCCTAATCAACATATTCCTCCAAAAATATGAGGAATTAGATATTTGTTGGCTGTTATCCTGTGGGCTCTCTAATTTGGTAGCTAGAGAAATAGGTCTGATATTGTACAATCTATATACACATTCTGCTTCTTTGTATATGACAGTGTCTGGCTGTATTCCACATAATGGTCTTGAAATAAGGCTTCTCCTATCTCAGCCTCTCTATTAGTAGGATTGTTTATTTGATGTTTTTACACTATACTATGGTTTTCAGAACAGCTTACATATTTCAAAAGTTTATACAGCCAAATGAAACATAGACAATTAACCTGGGAGGTATCTTATAAGAGAACAACAAATGTGAGATTGAATGTTTTGCTTGATTTTTGTAAATATTATATCAAGTTTGAAGATGACTTTATAAGTTACTCTTTCTCTGACATGAATGCTTTTCAAAATCACCACAGTCAATGAACCAAATTCTTACCCTCACTTAATGTCTGTGCTACCCTCCAAGTAGAACCATTGTTCATTGAAACAGTTGATGAATGACTTCATGGATAGACCATCTTAATATACACACCATTTCTTAAATGAATATAACATGTTCTCTATGGGCTGAGAGTGAAGACAATCTCACAAGTCCACTAGCTTTGACCATAGCAGGAAGTCTGTATCCAAATACTGTGCCTCCAATTCATTCCTTGGTGCAACAGAACTGTCAACTCTCAGCTTAGCTACAATTGAGGTAAAACCCTTGTGTGTTGTGAGGGTCATTGAAGTACAGCCTTATTACAATGAACTCAAATGTCTAAAAATTGGTTTTTTTTTTTTGGCCTTGTGCCACAGTAAGAGCCAAGATTTTAAGCTCTACTAAAAATGATGCAAATAAATAAAAAGACTTTATCTATCTATGTTAATTTGAAAAAATACTAGGAGTGATATATTATTTTAAAACATACAGTTAATTTGTTTGGAGTTATTTCAAATTTATACTGAGAAAAACATATGCATTTTCAGTATTGATGTAGACAAGCATCTTCATAAGATTGTTCAATTGATTGTTGTTTTATATCAAATAATTTTATATTATTCATTCTTATTGTTACAATATTTTATAAGTTTTAAAGAATATGATGAATAAAAGAGATGAAAGGTATTACAGGTATTGAAGGGGAGGTCTCTGTGAGAACTTGGGTACAAAATGGAAACAAGAATGTGATATAATTCCATTTACTTAAAATATATTTTTAAATGTTAGCAAATTCAGATAAATTGAAATCATGCATCTTTTCTCATTATAATGCAATAAAGCTCAAATTATTTTTTAAAAAAAGAAAATAAAATGTTGTCTTTTCCACTGGATGGTTTTAGCTCCTTTTTCAAAGTTCAAGTGACCATAGGTATTTAGGTTCATTTCTGGGTCTTCAATTCTATTCCAATGGTCCACCTGCCTGTCATTGTCAGCAAAGTGGCTGAATATAAATTAACTCAAACTAATCAGTGTCCTTGCTCTACTCAAAGGATAAACAGGATGAGAAAGAAATTAGGGAGACAACACCTTTCACAATAGTTACAAATATTATAAAATA
Organism: Mastomys coucha; assembly: GCF_008632895.1. NCBI lineage: Eukaryota > Metazoa > Chordata > Mammalia > Rodentia > Muridae > Mastomys > Mastomys coucha. The sequence goes on along the minus strand of NW_022196904.1, from coordinate 50,984,941 downwards.
TCTTAGGTTAACTATAACTAATCAGGTGAAGGATCTGTATGACGAGAACTTCATGTCTCTGAAGAAAGTATTCTTTTTTCTCTTGAATGATACCTTTGTTTTCTGTCCCATCACGCAATGGGCATGTAAAATTTTGTTTTTTGTTTTCCAGGAGCTCTTTGATAATCAAGAAGAATATTTGACTATCAATCATTTATAGGTATATGAGATAATTATATTGCCCTATTGTTTAGCTACTTGCTTAAATATTATGAAATGAAGAGAATAATTAAAGTAATGGTTACATCACAGGGTTTTTCTGAATGGTGGTCTTTCCACAGACAAGATGACGTTAGGAAGTATATAAGGTTACTATTCTTGAATCCATAAATAATTTTCAATATATCTCCTCAAAGCAACAGAGAGGACCAACATGTGTAACTATAACCACTCAATCATGAAGATTTAAGAGAATCAAAAGTTGTGAAATGCTGATGCCCTCTCTGAAGATTGCACTACTTGTGAATTATCCCCAGAATACCAGTTCTCCACAGTATTCTCTTCTGAAATAGCCTTCCTATAATATGGGGTGATGTATACTAACTAGTTTCACTTCATCCCTGTTCTACACTCTACTTTTCTAACTTAGCACTCCTCTATTAGCATATTTCTACTCTGGTATGCATAGTTATGGCTTATCTATAAATGAAAAAATGCTGTTATACTAATGATAAATCATGTTCTAGTTAATGTTTAGATAGCATTCCATTGATACCTCTAACCTTGTGGTTTTTGAAACTATAACATTTTCTCCAAAATCAGATAGGCTTTTTTACTATGGCTTAGATATTTCCTTGGAAATATTCCTGCCTCTCTAGGACTTCATTCTCTGTGAATGTTACTTCATCTACATTGAAATTTGTCGTTATAGCTCTATAGTAAGATATGATAGAAAGTATGCATTTTTATATACATCTTACTTTGAAACCTGGATAGTCATATGCAAGTAATAGATCAAATGCAGCCAATCATATCTGGGATATATTGCTTTAAAAATTGTAAAAAAAAAAAAAGTAAACTTCATGCAAGTACTTTCTATTGGCTGGTCCTACACTTAATTGAAAAATACAAGTGGTATTGTCAAAGAGATAACATTTGTCTCCTAGAAAGTACTACAATCTTCTCATCTTAGGAAGCTGTAATTGTGATGATCCCTAAATGTGATCTTTTAAAGGAGGACTAAACATGCCAGTGATTTATGTCTCATAATTCTAATTGCTTCACTGGAAATTCTGCAAATTCTGCAAATAATTCAACAAGGAATTATACTATAAGTCAGAAGGTATATGCTATGTCTTACATGATATATGATGCATGATATATGATATGATATGTGGTGCATGATGCAAGATGTATGATGAGTGATACATAATATATGATATGTGATATGATTAATGACATGTGATATATGATTAATATATTATATGTGACAGGTATTATATGTGATATATGATGTATGATATATGAAGTATGATACATGAAATATGATATACATGTATATATATATGTCATGTATAATAATGCATGTATATCTGTATGCATGCATACATGTACACATACTACTAAGAAGTCTAGTGGAGGCAGAATCCACATATGCAACTGTGGAAAAGCTTACATCTCTGCATGAAACGATTTTGTGGTTCAGCTATTGTCTCAGAGCTTAGAGGTTAAGTTCATTATTATAATGGTTGGTAGCATGACAACATGTAGACAGACATGATTATGGAAAGGTAGCTGACATTTTTACATCTAAATTTGCTGGAATCAGGAATAGGCAGTGAGCCCACAGGCCCAGCTTTAGTTTCTAAAGTCTCAAAGCCAACCCACAGTAATATATTTCATCCCAACAAGGTTAGAGTTCCTGATAGTGCTACTACGTAGAACTATGGGAGGCTATTTTTTTATTCAAACAGCCTTATCCTCTGTATTGGAATTCCTAAACTTTAGAAAGTAGCCTAGTACTTATTTACAAATAATCCCAGGAATCTCATTTGTTCACCAGAAAAACTGGGTTGGAATTGAAAAATAATTTGCCAATGGTACAGTAGTTGTAAAAGGTAAAACTTAGGGGAAAATTTATACATTATTTATGTCTCTCGCTGAGGGAAAGAATCTTAGCAGCACCCAGTTAACTGTGTGTCAATGAAAAATCTTAGAAGTGGGTATTTTCAAAGAGGATTATATACTTCTTTGAGTGAAGAATGAAGCAGGAAACTTAAGCACCATTGACTGAAGCTTTAGATATTTTAAGAAATCTTTATATGGTTATAATTCTCCACTCTGTTTATGGAGATTAGTGACAGTGTCATGGGAAGCATTAGTAAACTGAGAGATGTCAATAATGTGAGCCCATGATGCAAGAATGTCTCTAGGTTAAATCAAATGCCAGTAGTCTTTTTTCCATGTGGTATACAGTAGTAGTACTAATTGTTGGACTGGGAGTCATTTCCTCATGCAAGTAGTTTCACTTAGTTGCTAGTTGCTATACAAACACCAGAATAAATGATGTGTATCTATCCTCTTGTGAACTGACTCTATTGCAGGATAGTGATTATGTAAATTGAGATATGTGTGAGAATGGAATACTTGACTTATGCTTCTGCTAATGGTATTACCATGGATATATAAAGTAAATTAGATAAAAAGGAGTAATAGATGTACCTTTTTTTTTTTAATTTTCTGATTGAATAATATTAGGAGAGGGTCCATAGTAGAACAATAAAAAGAGCACAGCTTGGAACTCCCAAATGGTTCAGATATCTATAAGGAAGGGCATGACTTAGGAAAAATAAATATTACTCAAGTCCCAAATTACCATAGTGAAAATAAAAAAAAAAAACACTGAGCACAATGTATATATTAGTCTTAAATAAGCAGAAGGAAAAGAAACCCCAAGAGAAGGGACATGAATCAGAGACTCACTTGTTCTTATACTCAGGTAAATATGCTAAACTAATATCTATAGAGAAGAAAGCAGAGGGGAAAAAAGAGTAGTTGTGGGGGTAAAGTCAGCAAATGACTTTCTCTGGATAAAGAGGAGATGGGTGTGGTTCATAGGAAAATGGCAGTTTATAAAGGTAAAACAGGAATCCCTCTATTAGAGTGAAATATTTAATTTTGATTGGGTATGTTAATTAGGGGAGCCAATGTGGGCTTTGTATTCCTGGACTTCAATACTTTGATAGATAGACTTTCTTAGTGAGGCTCAAGAGGATGCATTTTCCAAATGAGGGAATACATCTTGGAGAGAGAAGCAGGACTGCCAGGTCTATGTTTGCCATACTGGCTAGGGTCCCTTCACTATTCCTTTTATCTAAGAGCATAGGTCACTCCATGGCATACTATGTATTATAAAAACATCCAAATGAGAAAGGTCTTGCACAAAGATTGAGAATAACAGGTACAAAAGTTCATCAAGAATAAGCAGGGAGATACACAGCACAGTAAGGGCTACAAATAGGATAAAAGTTAGAAAGGACATGATCCGTCAAACATATGAAGAGAACAGAGAGGTTAGGTTGTAGTAGCCAAGGAAACTCAGGAGATGGTAAGCCAGAATGAAATGCATTGATATAGAGAAAAACATGGCCAAAGAACATAATTTAATAATATAAAAATGTTTCTATGAGTCCTATGGATATATATAATTGATATGTGTCAATTTTAAAACTTTAAGAAGCAAAGGCAACTACAGCAGCTTGAGAGAAATCCCTTTTATTTTCATCTAATGAGTTGTGAGTAAGAGCAAGTAAGAAGGAATTGGACAAGACATGGAAATTATTACTTCAGAAAGTGTGGCCTCAGAAGGATGAACACCAAGCAATTTTTGCAAGGATCGAAAGAAATATTGGGAAACATGAACTGTAATGTTGGTCTATGAACACATATGCCCAGGTATGCAAAAATATGGCTTGTTAATTATTTACAGGGCTCACAAATTTGATGACATGCTTTTGTGGAATCCTAGATAAATATTTATGACTAATGGGAAGAAAAAGCAGGAGACAAGGTAAATAGCTTGCTGCAAAACACTTGACACAAACATATGAATGCATGCAAGCACACATATTTCTACAGACAAATAAATATACATATATACGCACACAGGCATACATAAATATAAGCATACTATACATATGCACATACTACATAATTTTATGATCAAATATATCATGTTATAATTAACTTTAGAAAACATACAAAAGCAGGAAGAACATTAAGATTTCTTCAGGATTATCTTTGCTGTGATGAAACACCATAACTAAAGCAGTTTTTGGAAGAAAGGACTTATTTGGCTGATGTTTTTATATCACTGTTAATTACTGAAGGAATAGGTCAGGACAGGACTTCAACTACAGCAGGAACCTGGGTTGCAGGAGCTGTTGCAAAGCCCATGGAGGGATACCACTTACTGGCTTTTCCTCATGTTTTGCTCAGCCTGCTTATGTTCTGATACAATTCAGGACTACGTGCTGAGGAAGAGCAAAAATACAGTGAGCTACATGAATTGCATATCAATCACTAATTTTAAAAATTCCCTAAGGGCTTGCCTACAGCCAGACTATGGAGGTAATTTCTCAATTTAGTCTTCCTCCTTTGTCAAGTTGGAGTAAAATTATACAGCATGCTACCAAAGGTCTTCTTGACTTGGGGTGATGGTACACACCTTTAATTCTAGTACTCTGTATTTAGATATAGGCAGATATCTGTGAGGTCAAGGTCAGTTTGATCTACTTAGTGAGTTTTTGAATAGGAGGCCTGCATAGAGAGATCTCGTGGCCAAAATTAAAAAGAAGAAGAATAAGAAGAAGAAGAAGAAGAAGAAGAAGAAGAAGAAGAAGAAGAAGAAGAAGAAGAAGAAGAAGAAGAAGAAAGGATTACTAATGGTCTTATTTATCGAGAGAATCTCTTGAAAGCAACAGACTTCAATTAAAAAAATGTGATAGCAAATTAACTGAGGTAGAAAATAGAAGGTGGGACACTGGCAGGAAGAAAGATGTTTCTGAGAACAATAATTAAACAGGAGCATAACCAGAAAAGGTTAGGCAGAAAGGTAAAGTAATACAGGGTGGCAGGCCACTTAGGATTAGTCTGAGAGATGACTGTAAAAGCCTTGAGTTCATGGGAGCAGTAGGTAGAACTGTCTGTACATCATACAGACATAGTTCCTCACATGACTAATGATTCTATGATGTGCTTGCAAATAGGAGCCTAGATAACAGCCCTCTGAAAGGCTCTAACAAGAAGGTAACTGAGAAAGATGTAGCTACCCACAGACATACATTGGACAGAGGTCTGTGGAGGAGTTAGGAGAATAATTGAATGCCCTCAAGGAGATGGCAACCCCACAGGAAAACCAAATTTTCAATTATCTGGGACCCCTCGGAGCTACCAGAGACTGAGCTTCTAATCAAAGAACATGGAGTGCCTGGCAGCAGTTATATATGTACCAGAGTGCTGCCACTTCTGGGCTCAGAGCAAGCAGATGTACCTAAACCTACAGAGACTTGATGCAAAAAAGTCAATTTATAGGAGCAGAATGCCCCCTCTGATGCAAAAGGGAGAGGGAAAGGAGAGATACTCTGAGAGAGAGCCTTGGGCCTTGGAGGAGGCAGTATGTGTGATGTAAATAAGTATGTAAACCAAATAAATTACACACACACACACACACACAAGGGGAAACTAGTACATACTCATACATCCTCTGTAAAGCTCCTGTATGTCTTTGTTTATATGAACATCATTTATTTGATTTAATGAGCCTAATTCTCTTGGCTTCCTCCATCCCTTTTGCCTTTACATTATTTCTGCCTTCATTTCCATGAAAGTACATGAACTCTGAGTAGAGGGATGTCATAGAGACATCACATTTAAAGCAAGATTTTTCTATGTTCTCTCTCTCCCCCTTCCCTTCCCCTCTCCTTCCCTCTGTCTTTCCCTCTTCCTCCCCCCTATTTCCCCTCCCTCTCCGATCTCTCCCTGCTTAATATTTAGTTGTAGGTGTCTCTGTTTTTGTACTCATATCCTGCAAACAGGAAGCTCCAGGAAATGTCATTACTAAAGATAACACACAAATCACTAAAAACAAAGAGGTTGAACAGGTAACTAAAAAATATGTTTATACATACACACAAGTATCTTTAGTGGGGAAAGTATTCAAATCTAAGCTCCCAACTCAATACAAAATTTCTGATATAAAATTAAGGTTGGCCTGCAACTAATATAGGGAAAATGTAGCAAAAATCACGTATAAGTAACTAACAACTATCCGATTTGCCTTAATGCACACTTACTCCATGAGTCAGAACCAATAACTGACACTGGTTGAATGGAGAACCAGAAAATAAACAGCCCAGAGACCTGGATATTATATACTTATAAATATGTGTGTCAAAGCCCACATGAGTTAATGGAATCTACTTTATGATATACTATAAAACAGACAAACAACAGAAAAAAAGGTAGAAAATAGAGTGAAGAAAACAAAAATACAAAACAAAACAAACAAAAGAACAAGCACAAAAGCAAAAGCTGAAATATGGAAGAAAATAAGGGATATATCACTGTGAGGGTTGTGTTGTAAAGGACTAGAACCATCAGGGACATGATAGGACTAATGACATTGTAGAAGGGAGTAAAACAATTCTTACTATTAACATATGATGTTCTTTTAGTAATAAATTAATGATTGCATTCTATCTTTATATTTTAAAGCATATACTGCTTCAAGTTATAATATATTTTCAGCCATTAACATTAACAAAACTTGTGCAATGCACAATGACACCCATGGTATATATTTGAACCTATTAACATAAAGTTTTCCTTCTCAAAGGAAAGAAAATAGTACATAATTGGAAGGTATATTCCATGAAGGTGTGTATTTTGTCATAAGGTTGATTCACTTGTAACATGGATGGTATAAGAGAGTATTTGATGCTGGGTGTCTTCAACTTAATATGTGCTGCTCATAGGGAAGCAGCATAAACACAATAATAACGCTAAAAAATTCAGTCAAGTATGCATACTGAAAATTGAGGATAACTTTACAGGAAGGCATCAGAGTTGAGATGGAAGAAACTTGTAGTAGCTGTTGGCATTTGATGAACTGGTTACAGAGGGAAAGTTATATTTTTCAGGGAATATTGGCATCAGAGGGTATTCATGCTCCTGTAGTCCTCTCTGCATCTGAGGACATATCAATAGTGCTAAATTAGCTGAATATGTATTAAGAAGAGATCAAAATGGGGGACCCTGGATTATTAGTTATAGATATTATGGGTAACCTTATTAAACTGAATGTAATGGTTGTATTTTTAACACATTATATGACATATGAATATTAAGTTAAATGCTTAAAAATAATATCTTAATAACAATTTTATAAGTTCTCATGAATAAACCATACCTAATACCATACGAAGACACAATGTGCATTTCTAGACAAAAATAAAAAATAAAAAAAATAAACTCATCCTAATATTTCTTTACCATTATTATAATTTAAGACATGGTGTACTATGTGGTAAATAACTTTATGAAACTAGAAACCAACATGCCCTTAGATAATTCACATCCATTGTTTGTAACTTGTAATGTATATAAATATATTAACTAGTGTGGCAAATTTTCAAATAAGCATAGTTCCTTGGGATATTAGCACAGGAAGATTACAAAGTTTCAGTATAGAATGCATTTAAGAGCCCATAATTACAACAGGAATCCCTAGGCACAAATGGAGACTTTATTATAGTTGCCATTATCCAGATACAGGCTAAAAGGATAAAGCATTACTAGACAATTTTCTCTGTTTATAGTTAGAGCAAGAAGCCAAAGAATAACTATGTAATAGTTTGGTCTTTCTCCTATTTCATACAAAATTTTATTGCTGATGTAACAGGCAGAGAGTGGGAAGAATAGATAAAGGAGCTTTGAGAGTAAAATTCCCTTGGAAATAATTGACTTTTGCTTTACCATTTTTCTACATATACTCAGCCAGTCTGAGTTAACCACAGCTAAAGAATATATTCACTCAAAAATTTTACAATAATTCTCCTGGTTATTTTCTAGCTCTCAGCTAGTACCAGGCACTCGCTGGAGATTGACTAAAAGCTGCTTCTTGGATAAGGAGGAGTGCTGTGGAATCTTGCAGATGAAAATAAAAATAGAAAGACAGCATGGTCAGGTAACTTGCTATGTTTCTTCACATACCTGCTCTGAATAAAATGTTTCCCGTTTGCTGTTCAAAGTATTTGTTAATGTTCTGGTCATTGCTTCAGTTTTAAATCAATCATTTAGAACTCAGCCTTGGAATTCTGCTACATCTGCAAGGATGGTTTATTAAGTCAACCTTCAGTGTCTGAAAAAGGCAGGAGACCTGTTGCTCCCTAATCTGCTCTGGGAATCAGATCTGTATGTATTTTTATATCAGGACCGCAGTTCTCACTTAGCACCATGAGACACTCTAACATTTTCTAGCATTACCTTACCTATTATACCACTGCCCTCTGAGAGTACTAAAATCCAGCACTGTAATTCTAGTTTGTTATCATCTTGTTACCATCAAAGGTCTCAGATGTTTTACATTACATGTCAATAAAAATTATACCATCAGGTCTATATTTTTATTATTGGAAACAAAGTTCAATGTTCATACTTATATATTGCATAATTCCTTCTTTAAGGTCAGTCAAATCAAAGATTTTGCATATACTCCAGTGAAAAATCTTAGCATACAAATACTTTTCTCCTTAGATTCTCATTTCACTAAGGTTTCCAAACATCAGCCACTCTCCATGAGTCATAGTACATATGATAGTTTAGTTATATTGATTTGTCATAATTGCACGTTAGTATCATAAACCATTTTATTCAATTGTAATTATTACATACTATCCTGTGGATTTTTGTGTTCTGTGGTAATTTTATAAAATTCAAATTTCTGTCCATGTGCATAATCTAGGAGCCTCAATTGCATTTAATGTTATCTAAATGTTGATTTGTGAAGGAATCAGTTGATTCTAATAGGTTGAATCTATGAGGCTGTGTTATACCTGGCTTACATGTTGGTATCTCATTAGATTTAAAATAACATTTATTTAGAACAGAAAATGTTTTTATGAAAGTCTTTACCAAGTTTATCATCTCTGTTGTCCTAGTTGACTTATCATGTTGTGACGCAGTAATTTGTCTTATTGTTCTGTCCATCATCTGTATTCTTTATACATTTATGTATCTAACATAATGCTAAACTTTGAGGACTCATAACATTTGAAGATTATTTAAGAGAAATGAGTGTGCATCTGAATAATCAAGCATGGAAAATTAGTTGAAGATGGGTGAAAAGACATGGATTATAATTGAAACTTTGGAAGCTTTATTGTGTGTCTCACAAGTGATATCTTACAAGGTGACTAGGAAAGATTACAATAGCCTTTGCCTGTATAATCCAGAAAATATACACATATAAAAGCAGATAATAAAAAAAGCAGATAATTGTTGAGGCACTAATGTTTCAATTTATGAACTGCAGTGATGGAAATGGGTTGCATTTCTTTTGTTTTTAGATTCCTTTGAGGAAGGATTCTAAATCAATAAAATCTGTTATCAAATTTATTGGTTACTTTCCCGGACTGAATTAAAAACAAATGTTCTATTTCTCAGGACTCTGATATTTTTGGATGTTGGGGTAGGATATATAAATATAGGACTAGTTGAAAATATCCCCTCCTTGTAATAAAGCTCACATATCCCCTATAGGTACTTCTATGGATGATAGGGACAAGTAAGCTAAAATCTTATTCGCTTGTGAATCTTGCATGTTTAATAGTAAGAACTGCCAGTCAATGGGTATATGTTACCAAGTTCAATAACATTATGAGTGCTTTACATAAAACCAAAGTTCTTTTCAGATTAAATGGCCATTCTGGTGGAAGCAAGATTCTATGTGATTTTATATGGATCACTTATGTAGACATACTTGTAAAATAAGAAGTCATAGTCTACAGTGAAGAAATATCTGGTATTGATTGGTTAAAACTTACCAGGGAAAGTAATCACCTACATTTGTTTCTATTCTATTAAGTTATTACTGTATACCATATCTACTAATTTCAGCATTCTATTATTTAACTTTCCTTATTTTTTCACCTTTGCTTTGTACTCACACACGCACGCACACACACACACACACACACACACACACACACACACAAATCCAAAAGATATAAAGAAGGCTTTTCAGAGACAGTACTTAGAAAAACATGCTTGCTTCAGGGTTCAGTAAACCACTGTAGTGAGAAAATCATGAGTCATTTATGTAATATTATCAAAAGCTCAGAGACTCTTGAGAAAAGAGAGCTTGGAAGGAAGAAAGATATAGAAGAATAGATCAAGGTGTTATATAGCCCAATATTCCAAGGCAAACAACAGCCATTTTGGGCAATCATCTGTGCCACCTGGTAAATAAATGCCCTATCCAGGCTTACAGTTTCTTTACATGTACTCATTAAATGACAGGAAAAGACAAGAAATTCTTACTCTAGTATCCACATGCTCATGAATATATCTGTATGTATTTACATGATCATACTTAAAGACATAAATACAGCCCGTTTAGTTTGTATAATGTTATGTATGTATGTTTTTAGGGCTGATCATTTTCTGCTGGATAACCAATTGAGTTTCCTTTTCCTTTCTGAAAAACACTATCTCTTGCTGTGAGCATTATTTACATGTTTGAAATATTTTGAAAATTAACTTTGTTACTGTAATTCCTGGCATTTCTAGAAGACATAATCTTACAGAAAATGGCTTCATATCCTAGATTTTGCCATCTTTCTTGGGACTTCTTCCACAATCACTGCTGAGATTTAGAAACAGATGTTTTATCAAACGTTTTGCTGACCAGGTTCTACATTGTGTTTTGATTTGCTGTGGTTTTCTGCATTTTTTTTTTTTTTGTTAAATGATATGTGGACCTTTAAAAAGCATTTTTCAGATCGAATATGGAAGTTTCATTTAAAAAGAGTACTTATCTACACAATCACATGTATTTATTATAGGTGTTTTTATGCCAAGAATCGATATTATGATGATATATTCCCTAGTTTGTTAATTTATATTTACTAACTTTTCTATTTCTAAATAAAGTACCCTTTCCTCCCATCAGATCATGTGAAAACTAGTATGCTCCACAATATTACCTTTTTATTTTTCACCCAGGTAATTGTTCCTTTTTTAATTTTATTGTTCCTTCAATTACCCTGTATAGGGTGCTGATGTAAAGAGTTGGATCTAGGAGCCTCCAATTAGAAAAAACATTTGGCATCTGTCACTGATAATCTATATTACTACAGTCACTCTGAAGTGTTCTAGTTCTGTCTGTCTATTTTAAAATATTACTTTTGTTACTGCAGATTATCATTTCACGTTGTATATTTACTCTATTTTCATCATACTTTCACCAACTGAGGCATAGTTAGGTTGTTTGCATTTCCTGTGTATTGTTAATATAGTACACATACTAGTTAACTAGTATACATACTCAAGGTAGTAACCATGGATAAGACCTGTAGACATAGAGATGTAAAGTGATAAAACTGTAGCATATGATACTTATATTTAGTTTTTGAAATCAGTTAACATGAACTAAAAAGTTACTAAATAGGTTTTACTTCTGAGTTCCTGTGTTTTAAATGGACAAACAAATGTTTCAAGGAATGATATTATAAAATACCCTAGCTTAGTTGGAGTTACAGAGCCCCTGATTTATGGAACCCACATGAAAATACAAAGAATTTGAATGAATAAAGTAAGATAATAGTAGTGACAGGGATATGGTAGTTTTTGTCATGTGTAAGTATAGAAACTCCAATTTTTCCACTGAACAATTCACAGGAAAAATAAGTACACAATAGCTATACCCTGTTGGGAGGTTAGATATCAGCATATATGTAGACTAAGATAAAGGGGAAGAAATGGGCTCTCTCTCTCTGTCTCTCTCTCTCTGTGTGTCTCTGTCTCTGTCTCTGTCTCTCTCTCTCTCTCTCTCTCTCTCTCTCTCTCTCTGTGTGTGTATGTGTGTGTGTGTGTGTGTGTGTGTGTGTGTATCAATCTTATATAGTAATATAGCCTTATGAGTATCTTAGAGTATTTTTGTTTTACCTACACATATATTTAGGGTTATCAACTGGGATTGGATTGAATCTTTTCCCTTGGTTGAATTCCTAAATGATATTGATTCTCTTTATCTTAGTAGGGAATATTTGCCTGTAATTTTTCATCTATGAGTGGAGAGATTTGGAACTTAACTCCCTCTGGTTTGACAGGGTATTGTTATTATGGGCTTTTTGATTATTCACAACCCTTCATTAAATGACAGAACTTGAGCATCAATGTTCCTACAATTTCTGTGCAACTCAAATCTAACATCATGTGAATCTAGGAAAAGGCTAGGTTTATATTTTCCAAAGAAGTCCAGAAAATGTGAGCTCACCAGTATACCTATGGGAGTGCCATAATTTATACTGGGTAAAGACTTTGTGATACAGCATTTTTGTCAGAAGATGCACAGTACAGTAAATAAAACATTGCCTATGTTTTATTAGTTGGCACAAGGGCTTCCCAGAGAGAACATTGGTGAAATTCTACATAGGTTTGATTTGCAAATGTTAAGTTGAGGGTCAGAGCAGCTTTATATCTCTGCTACTAGAAAAATATTTTTAACTATTTCTTTCTTAAGATTTTAATATAATTATATTTCATATGATTTTTGTTCTTCAATCTCTCCCACATATTTTATTTGATCTCTTTAAAGATCATGACATATTCACTAATTGTTGTTATACACACACACACAGACATATATATATGTATATATATATGTATATATATATATACACACGCATAAGTTCATTTTTGAGACATAAACTAAATGTGGTCAGTATATAGTGTTAGTTGTGTGAATGTGTGGTTTTAGTGGTAACCATTTTGTGTTAGATAACAATCTAGAGTGTACCTCCTTATACATGTTTACTTACTGATCTCATATTTTTTTAGATGTCTGAAATACTCTAATGAATTTGCAATGTTTCTAGGCTATCTAGATACACATTAATATATCTATTTAGTGCCATCTTGTTAGTCTTTCTTAAGTATATATGTTTTTGAGATTTTTTTGTGTGTGCAGATTGTTTACATTACACAAAAGACAGTTTGCAAAGATCAGGTGTCCTATTCTACTGGTTATTATAATCTTCCTGTCCACACTGGACAATATTGTCTAAGTATTGTAATAATTATGAAATTTGTGAATTCATCAGTCAGTGTTAGACAGACCATTGTAAATTCTTTGCTGTTTAAACTATTCAGTAATTGTGTAATTGTTTCAGTGTTATAAAATTAATAAGTTTGCTGAAGTTGACATGTAAAGTTTGTCTGCGGGTATAATGAAAGTTATAAATTATAGTTCCAGAGAACTGGAGATAGAGCTTGTTCTTAATTGTTCATAACCTTGAATGACATGTAAAGTAACTATGTTATCTGTATTGACCATAAATTGACCTACTTTCTCTGATATAATCTACATCAAACAGTAGATGTGTTGTGAAAAATTAAGATGTGAGCAACAAGCCACTAATACTCCTGTAATTGCTATGTGTAGGCAAAGTATATTGTTGAAAAATGTTGGTAAAATCATGAACTTTACCTTGAGATGTTGCAGTTGTAGTAAGCTGCAGTAATCAACGCATCATGGTGATTAAGAGTAGAAATAGTATCAACCTGAGTGACATAGGGGACATGATAAAAACCAGATGGCATGGTATTACTAGTCAATATTATGGCATGCAGAAGGGGAAACAGGCAGATATTTGATTTTATGCCTAGCTAGAATAGACTATGTAGAAATATATATATTTATATTTACGGCTCTTAGATAAAGTCTTTATTACATGAGCCAGTAGTATTATATATCAACGGTGACGTAGAATTTGATGAATATTTGATAAATCTTTAGACATAAATGCAGTCATGAATTGTGAAAACCTACTATTGATTGTATAAAACTTATATTATATGAAGCTAACCACAACTCCAGTATGCCTAGAAACAAGACTCGTAAAGCCCAAGCCTGATCCGAGTGACAACTTGAATTTAATGGACTGCTGAAGAAAAAGAGTCAGTATTATTTCATGGATTTTTACCCTGAGAGGCTACCATATTCCAGTAAATGTGGTAAGCTGCCCCAAAGAAATAGTGTACTAGAGCTGACACCACCACTTTTCTAACTCAGGGCAGTGAGTGAGTGGGTGATGTTCCTCCCCAGGACTCACTTCCACCTCTGGCCCAGGTCGTGAGAGCAGATCTGTCTCTGCTACTTGCTGGATGCAGCACCCAGGAGAGCGTTCCTTGAACTTTACAAGTTCAGCACCTGAACCTCTTGGGGGGGTGCATTGAGCAGGTTAATGCTGGCCCAGCTCTCTTGTGTACCATGAGGTAGCCTCTGTGTGTGTGTGTGTGTGTGTGTGTGTGTGTGTGTATGGCAGGTGATGCATTCTTTCCTCTGGCTACCTGAGGAAGTCTGGAGAGATTACCTCAGGGACATGAAAGCAGGTAAACTGGCCTGTAGTACTTGGAAGTGTTGTCTAAGTTACTCACATTGGCAGCATAGTAGAATATAGTTGTTTTCAAAGACAGAAAGCATAGGAACTTTTGATGTAATAGTCATCAATTAAAGAGCAATTCATTTTAGAGAATGAAGTGGATATGTACAAAAACACAATATTTATATATTAGTTTTGAGCAAAAAATGTGTTAAGGCTATTAATCACACCTGGGAAACAAAAAGAAATGCTACTTTCAGACAGACACGTGTGTAGCCCTTCAGAAATGTACATAAAATACATAGAATTGCAGAGAATATGCATATATGTTAAATATTTCTTTTATAAAATAAATACTTTTTAAATTATTTGTTTACCAATATCAATGAGAGATACTCTAAGGTAAGTGGATGTGATTATGAAGCAGGATTGGAATTCAACACTTCCTTTATAAAATCTAAACACTCTTTGTGTGGGATACTGAAATATATATAAATACATAAGGTATAATCTACAGATATCATCATAGTACTTGGGAAAATGACATAGGTGAACAGCAAGCTACACTGGGCTGCTAAGAGTTAAAATTAGAAAGGAAAAGACAGTGATGTGTGCTTTATTAGATAGCCAGGATCTGGAACATATAGCCAGGAACATAATCAGCCTCGAGGCAGTACTGGCTGATTTTGTATTGCTAACTGGAGCCAGAGAAGAAGGTAAATTTTATTTTTACTGTCTTCAACTTTTGCTTTGCATTTTTCTGCTGAAACACACAGGGAGGAGACACAAATGAATTACCAGCATGAGGAGAGTCCTTCTCATTCCTTGGATTAGAATCATTCTCCTGATTTGTTTTAAATGTACACACTCTTGCAAATACTCCTCCAAACAGAGACAACCAGAGCTAATAAACATCACTGCACTCAAGGATTTTATAGACAGGCTTCTGGGTATAGTCCTGTTGCCAGTTAGGTATAGTCAAATCCTGATAATAAACTGCTCCAGAGAAGGAAGAGTGCTATTTCTTCAGAAGCCTGTGTCAGATAGAGCAAATAAAAATCCATCCTAAGAAGGAAGCCAACCATTGGACTGAGCACGGTGTCCCCAATGGAGGAGTTAGAGAAAGGACTGAGGGACCTGAATGGGTTTGCAACCCCATGGGAAGAACCACAATATCAACAAAATAGAACCCCCAGACCTCCCAGGGAGTAAACCACCATCCAAGGAGTACACATGGATGGACCTATGGCTCCAGCTGCCATATGTAGCAGAGGATAGCCTTGTCGAGCATCAGTGGGGGAAGAGGTCCTTCGTCCTTTGAAGGCTCCATGCCCCAGTGTAGGGGAATGTGAGAGCAGGAGGAAGAGTGGGTGTTTGAATGGGTAGCAGAATACCCTCATAGAAGCAGGTGATGTGGGGATGGGATAGGGTGTTTCCAGGGGGACAACTGAAAAAGGGAATAGCATTTGAAATGTAAATTAAGAAAATACAGAATAAAATATCTAATAAAAAATAAAAGAAGGAACAAGCTTGAATTCCCCAAACTCCTGAAGTGATTCAGCTGCTTCTTTTTTTTTTTTTATTTTAGATATTT